>NW_008751723.1:1154896-1322725 GCF_000715545.1 Opisthorchis viverrini | reverse complement strand
ATATATATATATATATATATATATATATATATATATATATATATATATATATATATATATATATATATATATATATATATATATATATATATATATATATATATATATATATATATATATATATATATATATATATATATATATATATATATATATATATATATATATATATATATATATATATATATATATATATATATATATATATATATATATATATATATATATATATATATATATATATATATATATATATATATATATATATATATATATATATATATATATATATATATATATATATATATATATATATATATATATATATATATATATATATATATATATATATATATATATATATATATATATATATATATATATATATATATATATATATATATATATATATATATATATATATGAATGCACTTATATATATTGAGATATTGGTGATTTCATTATGGTACCGTTTGCTATGACATAGTAGTTTGAGGCTAACTCAACCCAGTTTTGAGCATATATGATTAAGAATTTTGGTAGCATGCACTGAGTCGAAGAACAATGATGCCTAACAGATCCGGCGGAAATCTCTACCGGGTACTTGGAACTAGCAGTAGACATTAACCAATTTTCTTGAACGTGCACGTACGTTGCTCAGCATTCGTAAGTGCATGTCATCGGTTACAAATACTTGCGAGTTCTTACAAGAGGCTGGATGCATATGGCAGCTCACATTCCTGAAAGGTTCCCATATTCTTTTCACGCCTGACACGAGTTTTTTAACTGGAAGACCCATCCTGCACTTTAGCCCAGTGTCTCTGTGTGTTTTCTCATCGTATCCTCAATCTTCAACTTATTGTCAGCTCTACCTGGATTATCAAGCGTAGATTCTTTGAATGACTGGCCAAAGTGCTGTTGGAATCAGTCTACTGACTCAGTGCTCTGGCCATGTGAATATCTGACTCAGTCAGTCCATTGAAACGCTTTATTGAAGTAGTACTTACCAAAGAATTCATCAAACCACAAAACTCTCAAGAGGCTACATATGGTTGATCAGGCTGTATCGTTGGTGGCAAAATTGTCGAATATGAAGACTCATCAATTACTGTAATTTGGGGACCGAAGAATACTTCTTACATTGTACCTAGTAGGCCGCAAGTTGAAAGTGGAGTAAGCAACATAACGAGAATGCTCTAGATGGCCGGGATGCATCCACCCATTGATGGGTATGTTGTAGTACATTCTGAGGCCCATGATTCAAAAATACTGGACGCTGGCCCGAAAGGTGACCTTCAGTGAAGTCACATATTGAAATAAGAGATAGTATGTGCGTTCATATCCCCCTGAAATCCTTAAGCTTCAGTTCATTCAACCACACGCACCAACAAAAGGTTGGCGCGCTTTGATCATTTTTGGAATAGTGTGTACTGTGCCCCCAAAATGATGACTGACATGCATTATTCAGATATAGATGTACAGGCTTCTAGATCGCAGTAACAAGCTCGTTTTTTTGTTATACCTTTCATATTCATATTCTATTTATCAGTTAGTTTAAGCTTGGTACCCCATTTTCTAAAACTTCTAATTATCCAGCTTCCATTTGACCAGCCACAGTGTGCCTTCAGTTGCTTGCTTTTATCTCGAAAAGTCACATAGCAGGTGACCACTAACACACCTACAAGAGTGTCTTATCACACAATTCTTCTGTATGTAAACTGCCGCTATCTCCCGCAAACAGTAGCCCAGGCTATTATGAGATCGAAAGAATCCAGTTGGAGTACAGTCCTTCTACATTATCCCACGTAGATCCACGATATTTCAGCAACATGGCGTGCATGAAGTCAACCATGACTAACACATATTTGCGGTTGGATTTTAGATGACTTAGCCTGTGGTTACAAACCATAGGACCACTACACAGGGAAGAAAATAACAGGTGCATCAATAAATTCCTTGTGACTTCTCATGAAAGAAGAGGCCTTGAAAAGCTTTGGCAACAACCGAATGTAGCTTGACTCTTAAATTAATGGTATTCAAGTCTCCGGTTGATTCCAGAAATGTTTCAACAGAACAAAACCACTGTGTCTTCCATGATCATGATGGTAATAATGATGGTTTTTGTGTTTAAGTTTGGTTAACCATTCGGCTCGACATGAAGTTGAAATAAAATGGTTTTATCTGGTGGCTATCAGTAAAATAGTCGGAATTGTTATGGTGTACACATCCCATTTGCTAGCCTGAGAGGGCCAAACGAATTCAGATGCCGACAGGTGTCCAGCTTGATATTCTCCGTTTCTGGGCGTTTGGGGCTTTCGTTGTAGAAATTATTAAACCGTCATCCAGGAATCAGCATCAACTGAAGCAACTAAAACTGTCAGGATCAGCTGTGTAAACTATAGCAGATTATTTTATATGATTGCAATGTTGGGGTTTTGCATGAGTTGTTAATTAACTCTTGTCCGGTTGGTTGGGTATCGGGGTATTTCGGTGGATTTCGTGTGAACCATATGTCTCTGACCATTTGGAATCTGGTGTGAATGTTGATACTGGAAAGAAAGCAACTGATGATTTCACTTTCCTAACTTCAATACGAGGTATGCACTATCGTTTGAATCTATCTTTAATGAATCTTTCTGACTACTCATTGCGACGTCGCCCCCAGACCATCCACGTTATTACATAGGTGGATATGTGGTGGATAAACGAGAAAAATGCTACTTTCCTTACACCAGTTGTCAGGTTCTGGGTAGCGAAGTTACTGAGCTAGTTTGTGGTGCACTATAGATTCAGAGTACCCACTTTCCAAGGGACTTTACAATCAGTGATATGCTAAGCTGCTAGTTACTTTGCTTTCAACAACAAAGCGAACACACTGAGATGCAGTGCCGAAAAGTGGAAAAAGCTTCGCATGACTTGTCGTTATAAAATCGTAATTTTATTCAAAACAGAACGTCGTGGGATTGCCAAAAGTATGCATTGTTGGAGGTTACGATTTTGCCAATAATTGAATGATTGGCTGCAAGGGGAAAAGCAGCAATATTCTTGGAAACCCAACCAATCCCTCGGGAAATGCAACCCCTGAACGTAAACAGTTGCCCGTAAGAATAATTCTAGGCGCTTTATACTCTGTAGTACAGAAACAGAAGTACGGCTATTTAACACACTGCTCACCTTAAAATTCGCCTTATATATCGCAGGACATCAGGTATAGTAACACAATATGGAGCTCACAAGAGTCCAACCACCATCAAGAGTTTGTTTTTCATTTTCCTACCGGGGTCGAAGCCATCAATTTTATCTTGTGAGATATTTTGTTCATCTGGATAACGACTGCGGTCCCAGACCCCGTTGGCGTATTTTTCGTAGTCCATAAAATCCAATCGGACAATTTGGTTTATCTCCCAGACAAATCCAAAAGACCTGTCCTGCTTTAGATCCAATTTCACCAAGATACTGTGACGATTACGGTTTAGTGCCACCCATATTTATCGCTTGTGCCGTTGCTTGATAGTCTGTTGCTTTGTCCCACCAGACTGAACGCTCCATCACAATTGGAATGTTCTTTCAATCAGCCATTGTGATTTAACTGGTCTGTTCTCGTGTTGAGGGTTTCCGAACGATTTTGTGATTCCGGCTTTTTGTGGAACTAAATTTTGGCCCCATCTACATTTCTTTCAAGCATGTTATTAAAAGCTCCGGTTGCTAAAGGTTCTACTGAAATTTGTTGGTTGGCCCAATGCGCTCTAACTTTTTGACAGGGCTTTATGAGATAATGCTTGCTAACTTTCCGTTGCTGAGCGCTTCTAGACTGTTCTTTTAAGATCTTCTAGCAGATACGGGCCTTATACCGACGCGGCAGAGGTAAAACCCCTCATTTCTTCATTTCCAACTTCGCTAACCGCATTGTTTTTCGAAGGACAGTAGGAATCGGTTTGCACGAAAGCCACTGTTAATACCCGTGACTACTCCGATAGTCTGCAGACTTGGTTGTCAATTGCAGTAGGCAATTCAAGGTACGAACCAATCCTTGCATCGAAAAACCGGAGCAGACCAAATGAACCAAAAACCTCCAACGTTTATCCCTATTCATCGCACTGGATCTCATTTCGGGGATAACTTCTCAGGTTACGACGAAGTCTTTGATGTCATTCAAATAAACGGACGGATGGAGCCTTCTGAACATAAAGCTTTCAAACACGGATATTTGTATTGTTGCTAGCGTGTCCTTTTCATAGTTTTTGTCTGATTGACATAAAAGATGACAGTGATATTACCCTTCCCAAGATGGTTGGTTGAACGTGTAGGAATCCCGGAAGCGTTTCCAGTTAGCTTCAACCAGATGTGTATGTTAGGCCAACACATGCTCCCACAAAGGGGCACTTTAAAGCGTTATTTTGGTGTTTAATGGTTTATGATGTAAAATGACGCTATTTTCACCCAAGAAATACATCAACAAATACATCAATTAGATATGGCATTCCGGATGTTGACAGACAGTATTGTCCTTTTTGATCAAACAACCCAACCCTCCTAAGAAGCAAACTGCTCACAGACTTGCTGAAAACCTCCCGATAAACTATAACAGGCCTCAATCTTTCTAGGTTTCGTAAAGTGGGCGCAACCCACAAGTTTCCTTTAGTTCTATGTTCTAGCTAAACAGTAAAGTGTAGGCAAAATGCAATCATTTGCAGATCAAGTTAGTGTTGACAGAAGAGTCAGCTGAATCTCACCTGAATCCCTTGCTTGAGATCCTTTATTCAAATGTAATGCGCAAATGCCCTCTCATGTCTGGCACGGTATTGGTGCCAAATAAGAGATAGTGCAGTATATGTTCTTGATGGATTCCACTATTTACATGGTTACTGAAGTTCTTCAGTAGCTAGTTTCACCCTTCTTGAGAAACAGTTGACTGTGATTTATCCGAGCCTCTTGTTAGCACCAACTTGTTTGTAAATCAGTGCGTTCCGACATTAGAAATTTTACACTGTGGGGAGTCCTACTGTCATCAATCTGTCTGTGTGTGCCTTCTTTGTTTCCCTTTCGCCTCAGCGAAGATGTTACAAACCGTTTTTGTGTTAGATATAACAACGGAGTTTGAAAATAGGCCTGCCAGCTTAAAGAGATATGCAACTGACCAGCGTAATCCCAAAAGTAACACAACTGAACCCAATAATGGCCATCAAATGTATGGTGACTTCCACAAATCCATTGATTTAGTGAAAAACTTGCGCAAACAGTCTGTAGTGTGGATTAATTATTTTTCCTGAATGGTTCTTTGCTTACCGCTTTGAATCACTTTGGTTATGGGAACTGTTCACTATTTTCTGTCAAATTTGGTTTGGGTACTTCTTTTTGGGCATTGGCTGACGCCTGAGCTAAATTTCACATATGTACAGCTGTAAGAACTCCAAAAGGGTTCATTTTGCTTCTCCCCAAAATCAACAACCCTTGGATAGTTTAAGTGAATTCGAACTTCATACCGCTTTAGTTCTCAGTGTCTGACAGCGTAAGTCAGCTGAATACGAAAGGTTAGGGGGTATTACTCAAAGTCTTGTCCGTGCAGTGCCAAATATGGATTGCTTATTTGTTCAACTCAAAATACAGTACCACATATGCGATCAGTATCGATTGAATATGCATTTTGCTACCTATAGTGCACAGATACTAAGATTATAATCATACTGCCCATCCTGGTATCATTCGTAGTTGAACCTCTGTAAATTATCACGCATTAGAAGGGAACTTCTCATACATTTCGTGTTTACAATGCTTTCACCGTATACGCTGTAGAAGGACCGTCCCATATTTCCGTCCAGAGGCTGTGCCGGGTATTTCACCAAAAAGTATCCTGAACTCTTCGATAGAAAATCACCGGCACTGCGCTTTTTGAAGTTATCTAACCAGGCGTATTTCCAACATTTTTCACCAACCTCACATGTATCTTGAAGATAAATTGCACGTAGCTGGAACTTATGCAAGTCGTTACATGTCACTCAAACAACTTCAGTGTTTCGAAGTCATTCATGCTGATGAACGAAATGGCTTCTGTGCAGCACATCCATTTGAGTAACGCCAAATATTCTACTTTTATTTATGGTGGACCTAATTACCGATTGATTCTCCAACTAGATCAGCTTTTTTCAACAACTTGGCAGTGTGCACTCCGCTTGATCCAGCAGCTGATTTCTGCACTGCAATGGCGAGCCAAAATGAGTGAACGCCAAGTTAATTCGAATCTACGTTTCTCATACCAACTATCAGCCTTTATGGGTGAACTTGCCGTAGTACAAAGCGCACACAAATCCCATATCACGGGATGCCCCTGAGTTTGCGCTCAACAGCTGTCGGTCTAGTTGTCTTAGTTGACTCTTCAGAGTAGTGTTCAAGTCAGTCGTTTGATGGCTTAGTCGTGTTTATTTACTTCAGGTTTATTAACCAGAATAATCAAATAATCATGTAGTGAAAGATGAGATATTTCGGCACTTTGTCCAGGTAAAAAAATGCCCACAAGACGCTGATTACCTCATGTAAGCATGTTACAAACACCCGGTGAATGTGTAGAGCGTTGTCAGAAGATACAAACGGGAGCCTATGCTTCGAGGATTTCAAATCAGTATCACGGACCCCTCACAAGCTTTGTAGCCCCACTTAGACACTCACAAGGTTCGGCGTTAAAAAACGACACTTATGTGTTTTACCATCGGGGACTAAGAAGCATGTATAGCTGCGGCCTCTTCACGGTGCTTTTCGAAATCATTAATTGTGGCAAAAACACACTCGTCTATATGAAACGGGGAAAAGGTTCTTGATCATACTCCTGAGTGCGAGAGAATTGTCTCTTCCTGAGCCAGTTAAGCCTACTGCTTCAGAAAATCATCCCATTGACGAAGACTTGCAAGGCTGGTGTGGTGTTGTGATCCGAAAACGCGGCGTTGTTTAACTGTCACGTGATTGGCACATTTCAATCAAACTAGTAGACATATGCTACTCCGAAGTTCAACAAAAACTGATCGATAAAACCCAGTCAGTAACGAATGGATAATATCCTGATACAAGCGCCTCCGAGGTACACAAAATGATACATACCCTTATATGCATTTCGCTGTCCCTCATTACTCCGTTAGGCGCTAGCAACGCACTTACGTTTATCTTCCGCACATCCTTATAATATTCGAAGTTTGAAAGTGTGAACGAGGTGCAATCATGCTTCCACTGAATCCCACTACCTGAAAGGTATATATTCGGCATAGGACTAGCCACGTTTCTCCTGTCCAGATGATGCGTTTTCAACGGACAACGCGCAGCGCCTGGATTACACAACTCGATAGTGAAATATTGGTGGCTGTACATCTGCCCACCAAGTATACTGCCATAATAATCTGTCTATCAGCCGGTTGCAGTGTTGCATCCTAGGCAGGACGTATTTATTGATGGACTCTTCATACCAACAGCTCGATGGGCGTTACTTCGTGAAACGAGCCGGCCGCCGGTTATTGTGATTGCATGAGTTATTGGGTGCGCAGAATATAACGATTGAGACATGAAAGGCCTGGCTGCGGTGTTCTGTGTTTAATCTTATCTGGATTTACTCAGTTATGTGGTATCCCTGTCCGTGAAACAGATAGACACTGCTGGCTAGCTCTATAGTGGGTCCCAATAGTCGTTTCCTTTGGTGTGGATTGATCAGGTGGTCACACTAGGACAGGGAGAAATATGTCGCATCAGGTGGGATGTGGATACCTATTCACCAAATCCCGCAGTTACGCGGAACCCTAATTTACTGAATTGAAGCATTATCGGACGGAAAATAATACGGTGCTCCTCACATCAACAGTGGCAGTACCCAAGCTCCATCCCGCATAAGGCAAACTTCTAGAGTACAGCTTCGCAAAAGCTGGTCTCTTTTGCGCTTAGCAACGATGTATGAAATTCTATTCCATATCTTCACAGCTCGAATTTGCGTATGTATTCAGTGCATTTCAAGCCATATGCGTGCACACGTGCGCAAATGAGACTACATGCCGAATTCCGTTCGAATTAGGTACAAGTAAAACGTATGCATTGATTCCAACTTGACATCGTGATAGCTCCCACCTTTAGTTGCTCACTCCACCTGTGTGCTTTTTATCTCTACTTCTTTTGATCATCCCTACCCGCCATTCCCGTTGCCAGAAGGACGGCCCTTCCGACAATGGCATAGTACCGGTGACCATTAGCCACACAAAGCTCAGAGTGGAATAAAACTTTTTAAGCCAAAAAGTTGCACTTTGTTGCGTATGTGCTCAAACCAAGATCCATTCTAATCTACACTAATGTCTTTGCAGCTCACCTAAATTTATTGTCCACTGAAGCAATCATACATCTGGCGGCAAAGTCCTAGTGGAATACTTTCCTAGCATCGGTGATATTCCGATATGCCTGGGTCGGGCTCAAAAGACTGGGACTCGTACCCTGACCTCACTTGCCTGTCTCATTCGATCCAACAGGGCACGTCGTAGCTTTCGAAAATTCAATTCCATCGTGCTAATACTGAGCGCTGCATTGTACCAAGCGTGTGTGTGTGCGTTTGTGAATGTGCGTAGGTGACTAGTTTTGTAAAACATGTGCCTCTTTTGCTGAGCCTGCCCTGTCGTGGTTACTGTGTTATCTCACTGCCCATGAGAATCATCAGATTGGTCTCGAAAGCGATGACCGAACCACACTACTGACCGAACACTGCTCGCCGTTGTATGAGGGCTTGACAATGCGCTGCTCGCGTGCGTAAATTCATATACTTATGTGTGAACAGTACCACAGACTTACGAACGCAATTTTTCCTTTCGATATTCCGGATCGTCGAACCTTCGCGTGACTCAGATTTCCGTACTGAGGAAGTTATCAATAAGGCTGAGGGAAATTCGGAGACTGCGCCTACCTAATGAGCCACAGATGAAGGACGAAAGTAATCATATGTTGTTGTTTTCGGATACCTTATAATAATTTCGGTGCATCTAGAAAATGTATTCCGATATCACGAATATTGTTAAATCTGAAAAATGAGGCGGCCTTGCGACTAAATCCATCGAAAACGGGAGAATCGACGCTAGATGCTGAAACCATGCGTGAGGTAGCCGCTTCGGCTCAGAAATGCGAAACAACTCTCCGAAAGTCGGTTCATTCTAAAGTTTCACTCTCGAAAAAGGGAGTGAGAAAATTAGAACCCCTTCACCCGAACAGTATTTTGTTAAGATCACCACAAATAAGCAGGTCTATGTCCCTATACTACTGCGGTCGCTCGAGTGATCCAGCTCTTCTGAATGTTGCCTGGGTGGTGTGAAATGTGCCGGTTGCGGTTGCGGTGGCGGTGATTATGAATAGCAACAAAACTCAAGTGTGGTAGGCTCTATTTTCCAAATATCACAAAAGAGTGCATAATATTATAAGGTTAGACCGACGGCACGCAACAAGCAAGCCGGTTGGTCCTATACATTGCACTGGAGAAAGCGATCACAATGTTTTTTCCTAAGTGCACGACTTGATTGAAATCTGTAGTGGTATCGTTGTTTATTAGAGTGCGAATTTGATCTGAGATGTTGGATTAAATATGCAGCTCATTTTTATTGTTTTTACCGTAGTCATATATATCCAGTGTGGCCAAATCAGGGTGAACGGGAAGGTATAATTCGTGGAATACTGTCGGCGACAGTTCCTTGTTGTTCCAAACAACTAAACGTTCTCTAGAGACGACCAAGTTTTTCACCAGCTTTCCTGGAAATTTTGAGGAAACAAGTGGTCTGTTGGCTTTAGATCGTTCTACAAACGCATATCGGTTGCCTAAAACCTTACATGGAATACTCGATCTGTTTCGCTTGCTTTCGCTCACGTGATCCCATTCAACCCGGATGCAGTTGGGTCCTTGGGTGACCAAAGTCCGAAGGTACCTGACTGAATTGAAAGGTGTCGGATACCAACGAAAACCAAATGGACGAAAAAGTAATGGAAAGAAAACCGATCTAGACCAGGTGCGTACTTGTCCATCAGCAAGAATTTCATGAACATGTGTATCGTTTTTAGTGTAATAACAGATATCTAGAGCCGGATAGAGCCATGGATATCTGCTGGTGTTACGGCTGTATTCTGAATCCACCGCCTCCAACTGGGTTGGTATTCGTCGAGTATAAAACTTGCTGAGCCTTTTGCCGTAGCGAAATACATACTCAGGTTTATATGCCTGGAAGAGCGTGATAATTTTTGGCAATACTTCTTTATCGACGCATACATCGACGTCTTCGTCGTATGGAATGAAATCATGATGTCTGAGAGAACCATGGAGTGTTCCGGCGTTAAGAATGAACTTATCTCCTAAGCCGCTAGTGCTCAGGACATCTGCGAACAGACTCAGAAGTCGAGTAAACAAAGCTCTCTGTCCTTTACTGAATACTGGTTCAAAAGCTGCTGGCCGGGAAATAACTGTTCCATTTGAATTGATTCTTCCTGCAGGTACCTTGGAGTATTCAGTTCGTGGCCATCGAAGTTCAGCAAGATCCGGCAATAAGTTGTATTCGGTAAGGTTCCAGTAAGCTTTAACCAGGAAAGGCTCAAGTAATAGTGGATCGCTTTCAGGTTTGTCTTGCACTGACGAACGTGCGTGCAGGAAAAATCCCCCCATTCTTGCCCTCGCCATCAGTACACATGCGTATAGGGTCAAACAGCTAAGCGCGGCAAGAGACGAGTATTTCAGTCTTTTGTGTGTCGCATGAAAATTACTGAGAAGGCTGAAGTACGATAGCTAAAATGGGAAGAATGTAGAAATTAACCGGAAACATGAACAGAGACAGGAGTGGGTGACAAATTGGTGATAGCACAGTCACCGTATTTGGTACAATCAACGGAGGCTCGTATGGTCAACTTGTCTGAGAAAAGAATATCACAGCAATGCATTGTCAGAGTCAGTGATTACCTAGTTTAAACACAAAGTCCACTCTACTCAAAAGACTATGAACCAATGTGTTCTTCTCATCGGCGGATTAAATTATAGTATATGTGGTATCACCCGAGAGTAGAATGATAAATGGTAATCAATGTCGCTTTGATTTTAAAGGTTAGTAGACGCATCAGCGAAGTGAACTATGGCTGCAGGGTTGAAAAATAAATGGGATGGTAATTTCCTGTTTATTGACTATGCCTTATTCAGCACAGTCTAACATTGCCTTATTGAAAACGGGCAACCAAAAAGTGGGTTTTGGTCAAACATCAACTGACCGTCGTACCAGTTTGGCGACATCAAAGCCGGTCATTTGATCATAGCTTACTAATCGCGTACTGGTGAAGGAGGTCGATTGGGAGAATGTACCTCCACTCCGCTGAATTTACAGGCATACGGAATGTAGAGGTTAGGGTGACTCGAGATTGGGAGAGGTGGGGTGAGCAATTAGATTGCACAAATTTGGCTGAGCTGAACAAGTCGATTTGTTCAGAGATGGGATGTTTGGTCAGCCACCCCACTCATGGCGGACACCATACGGCTACACCTGGTTAACCACAAGGTGTACTTTAGTCAGCTCCCGGAAACTCGCAAATTAAAGGCCAATAAACCAAATGGTGGAACTGATGACGTTCAAGAAACCTTAGCCTGTCGGTGGCCATGCTAACCTGATGGAATTACGCGACACAGTGTTCACGAATGTCCTTCCGCTGACTTACAGCAAGAGATAGAAGAACTAGTTGACTAAGTGAAGTTGGTTTGTGTTTATTGCCTTTTCGGTGGTCCACTACTCTGTTCATAAGCTGGTCATACATCACACACCCGCCCCAACTCCTTCCACCTCAATCCACGTGTCTGTTAGATTTTTCACCGCCCGGCAGAGTGCTGACACGCTACCTTTATTTCATTTCTGTTCGACCGCTATGTTCACACAGTAAGAGTCTGGGGCCTGACCTATTTAATATAAAACTACTGAAAACTCTTCGGCAGCCCACTACTAACTTCGCACACACTGGGCTCATCAGGTAGGCGCGAGCCCGGAATGTCCGTCAACCTTATATCCTGCTGGAACACAAAATTGCATGCCATTGGCGAAATAAATTCACTTTGTAAACTAATTCGGTTTTGACGGGGGACTCATATGAGCTTTCGATAATCCCCACATTCACAAGATTCCTCAACTAAATGGACTGCATGTAAACTGCTTAATGTCTCTGTTGGTACGACATTCGAAATATCACTGAAATCGA
Organism: Opisthorchis viverrini; assembly: GCF_000715545.1. Taxonomy (NCBI): domain Eukaryota; kingdom Metazoa; phylum Platyhelminthes; class Trematoda; order Opisthorchiida; family Opisthorchiidae; genus Opisthorchis; species Opisthorchis viverrini. The sequence continues at coordinate 1,310,509 of NW_008751723.1, read as the reverse complement.
AAAATGCTGAAAACTCCTCGACTGCTAGACTATGGCTTCCAACTCGTCAGAGTGAGATTAACTTACTTGTGGCATGCAGTGCAAGAAGAGGAATTGGGAACCATCTGAATACCTATAAATTCCAGGCCAATTACACAGGAAGCAAGACGTTTCTCGTCATACGGTTCTTTGAATAAAGAAGCCAATACCCGAAGGGTCAGTAGGTTTCAGGTCATGGTAACTGAATCTATGCAGCTTGTGAATAGTGCGAATTCATTCCCCAGTGGAAAATATTTGCGCATTGTTCAGCCATCTGTCTTATTGCTCTTGAAAAGGTCGTGGATTTGAGTTTTCAAACTAGATTCGTGAGACGCTCTCGACAGGTATTACACAACTTCTTGGTCCATCGACCAGTAGTATGGTGTCACTTGCCTGAAATTCCTGAGATTCTGTTACGAAAGGTCACTGTGTCCCTAAATTCCTGCCTGATTGACTTATAATTGGGCTACAACATTGAGAAAGTGCTTCGAGTTGCTTGGGTTTCACCAGTTCGGCAAAACATTTCCTAAAGCTTGTAAACCGAATTCGAATCCTTTAGGATTAGGCGATGACCGGAAGCTCCACTTATCCTCTCGCCTAGGGACGATTCATACTGAAGCAGCACTGGTTCAGCTGAATATTGAGTTGCGATGAGACAAAATTTAACCACAATTGGCAACTATGAAGTTGATTCATAACTGTTCATAATGTAGACTCTCGACCTAAGCCTTGACGTGGTTTTCGGCTTTCAGCGCTGCAACGATCCCGTAGCCCTACTAACCCCTTCTCACCACACAAGCAAACGTTGCTAGGCTTTTGGATTATCAGTTTTCTGACCGATTTTCCTTATGCATCCCGCGCCCATTGTCAGACTCTCGACCTAAGCCTTGACGTGGTTTTCGGCTTTCAGCGCTGCAACGATCCCGTAGCCCTACTAACCCCTTCTCACCACACAAGCAAACGTTGCTGGGCTTTTGGATTATCAGTTTTCTGACCGATTTTCCTTATGCATCCCGCTGCCCATTGTCAATAAGCAAAATAACACCTTGCTGAATCCATAAGACCTTCTCTGCTTGGGAGCTTACAATGTTCATAACTTATATCCAACTGGCAAACAGGCAGCGATTTCTCAGGCCCTATACTCCCTTGAAATTGACGTATGCTGTGTCTCTGAAACAAGCATACAAGTCTCAAGCGTGGTCACGTATCTCAAAACACCAGGGATGAAATCAGCTCTTTCACATTTCACTCTGCGTGAATCCGGGCGACAAACCTTAGAATATGTGGCGTGGAATAAATGGAGTAGACTCAACTGGATCACCTGGCTATCACCCACAGGTTGAGAGCCACAATTCAAAACTGCCGTCCTCTCTTGGGCACGCAAATGGATTGCGATCATGCCATCCTTCTAACATGTCTTCAGGCCGTCGCTAGTTATCAGATCCACCATCTTCGGAGAACTACCATAGTTCATCAGTATCGATCTGAGCTAGATCAACTACCCTCTTCAGTATAACTGCACTCTGCTGCTAGCGGGCACGTGGATGAAGCACTGCAGAATGTCAAAGGAGCTACGCTGGTGGAGTTCAATACTCTCTCCGACCTCTCCGATACAACCAGATGACCACTGGAGATTGTCACGATCGCTAGCACTGAAATCCACACCAGCAAGCAACGAGTGTGGTGGCACACGGAAATCCCACAAATACTGAATAATGAAGAGTCTAAGGAAAAACCAAAAGCTTTGGTGGAGGTGAAAAGGCTAAAAATGGAGGAGAAGGCTTATGGAAACGGAAAAAGCCGCCCCTTATACCAACTAATACGACTGAATCACCGGAGGAAACAAACGGCCAGTGAAACGACTAGTGTGAAAGTCTGCTCGGCTATCAACTCGCAAAACTGCTGAATTGATTCATAGGCCCGACACTGATGAGAGCAGTTTAACTGGCCTACCGCAAAACAGCCCCTGCTGACACTGCATGTGGACGAATAAAATGTAGATATTACTCATTCATCAGAAAAAATAAGGTACGAAATATATCTGCTGGAATGTAAAGAGCCACCAGAACCAGATGAGCTGCATCTAGCGCTCTTCTAGGACGGCGCAGAACACCTGTCTACCCATCTGGCAAAACATATTGATGCTATGTGGAATGAGAAGAAAAGGCCTATAGAATGGACCGCACACAGCTATTCCCATCTTCAAAACTGTGGAAAGACCAGCGTTAGCCTGGCATCTGTAACCCCAAAGCTGTTCTCATGTTTGCTACTTCGGAGGTTAATTAAACACAGATAAAGGCAGATAGGCGAAACTTATGCTGTATCTCTTCCAGAAGGAGGATGCATCGATCAAGCTCTTACCCCCCGACGGATTTTGGTGCAGTGACTGCTTCCAAAAACCAAAAATTTCGGCCATTCTTGGCTTAAAAGCTATCTTAGACTCTGCGGACCGTCAGGCACTATTGTATTTTCTATGAACCCTCCCTAAAGCGTAGTATGCCAACTCCCTTGAGCGCGTGAAGGTCTACTAAAAACTCTGGCTTGAGTTGAATAAATCATATGGTGTCAGACGACGATTTCCTCTCTCCCCTCCCTCTTCATATGCGCCAATAATATTACCATGGAAGACTGACTCCCAGTCTTTAATTCCTGTGAGGTGGAAAATTCTTCCGGAGCGTTCACCCACTGCTTCTGAGCATGCAAATATCACAGCTCTACTTTTTTTATTTCGCCATCATCACGCAACAATATTAAACAATACAAATAATTCAGCCTCACGGTTCAAAATTCGCATTATACCTGCAAACCGTACAACCAAAATGGTTCCTTCTTGGGTGACTCGCGGTAATGTAGGATTCTATGGGATTGTGCAGGGTGGGCGGTGTTATATCGAAACGTAAAGGAGTCGATGGATGGTACCAGTACCTCAGATTTAATGCGATAACAATGCTTGCTTTAATTAAATCATGTTTAGGCCTTGTTGAATCTATCTAAACACTCCCATTCATTTACTTACTCCGACCGTGTGCTCACTCATCTCTACTTGCCTTGCTCCCCGAGTCCCTTACTCATGATTCACCCTGACGTCATCACGTCTGCGCTAGTACGCTAGCATGTGTGCGTATGTACCACTGACCTACTTACCCATGCGTATCCTTGTGAAGCCTGCGGAAACTCCCCTAACTTGTTCTGTCGATCTGTGTGTGATCTCACCGCCAGTCACCATCGCTAGACTATCCTCGGAAAGGTTACCCCTATCCTGTCAGGACGGGCCCAGACACGGAAAAAGTACATGTGCAGAGAGTGACGCATCCCAAAAGTCACCATCGGTACGACACGTCCGGAAAGCAGGTGCGTTGGCGGAGCTCACCAAACACGGCTTAGCAACATAAGACCAGTGGAGTAGGGCTGAAATTGTTCACGACCGGAACACCGCCATTGGCTGTACAAAACGAACAAGTGAACGACCATATTTGGCCATTTAGTCATCCTATATATCTGCACAGAAGCTCTGTATGTTTTGTCCTGACAATACAGCCGTGTCCCGACTTCTCTGTCATTTCCTTATCGCGTAGTCTGGCAGGCTCACTGCAGGCGTAAGCCATTGACGGTCACCCACGATACAACACACCCCCATAGGGAACCAGCATTCTGCTCGCCGTCGTCTGGTGTGCGGACTGAGATTTGCTGGTAGGTGTGCCGGTTGTTGACCCCAGGGAGGTGGACAATCAAGGTTTGTCATGTGATTTTACTTACCCTAGTGTAAACAGTACCGTAGATTTTCGAACCCACTTCTTCCTTTTGATATTCCGGGTCGTCAAAGCTCCGTATAAAAAACCTCAGCTATCAAGTTGCTGGATCTCAACATGCATCTGAGAGCTTGTCCGTTGATCTTGTTCCCCTGGATTTACAGGCAGTGACACGTCTACTCCCACCGAAGCTGCTTTTATTAGACGCCAACCAATCGTACAATCGTAAGCAGTCTGTGTAACATTCAGGGCGCTTAGTCCATTAGGTACCTCAATTCACGGGGTTGAAGTGGTGACATTTGACCAGGAGGGCTGTCGCGGTAGATTATGTCCCGAATGAGCACGCTGAATATACTGAATGTGCGTCCACATAACGCTCCGAAAGTCTCCACAGCTCCCCGAATAACGTGTGAATGCGGTCCGAAGCATAAGCATGTTTCGTTCTTCTGTCCCATACTGTGCAAACTACATACTTGGCCTTCAAACTTGGATGTTTTGCCGTCACTGAACGCTGTTTTCTCCCCTTAAATGAGCCTTTTAATCAGATGAGGACTTTCTTCACTTTCGTGCATTTCTAGTAGGAGGACTTCCATCATCAAGTGTGAGCTGGGGGTTGTTTTGATTACTGGTCTTAACATTTTCCGTCTGACAATGTCCCAAAGAGTATACAGTAAAGATCTCACCTGGATTACGATCGACTCGGAGTCCGTGATCAGAACACTAATCGGACAACTTTCGCAGCAATACCTCAAGTACCTGTACCAACACCTCTGCAGGTTTAAGCGATTCCTCCCCTCAGCGAAGATAAGAATGAGAATAATACCACTCAGTCGACACAACTCCATAAGTGTTTTGTTCATATCTGGAGCATAGCTCACCAGTGATCACTATTCAAAGACCGGAACACTGTAGTAATGGCTATGATGCATCGCACATTCCCAGCAAAGTTTAGTGGTGAATGAAAGCGATCTAGTGGGCGTTGCGTGCCTCAGTTTTTGCGTACTGAATGGAAAACAGTAATATATTCTGTAAGCAAAACTTCCTTGGGTGATATTCCGGAAATCTAAGTCCTAAGTTGAATAAGAGCAGAAAAACAAGGCAGTTGAAAGCTTATTATAGAAGACTCGAAAGCGAACATATGTTTCAAGAGTCCGTATTTGTACGCCTTCGAGTTACTTTGTTGGGTATCTCACCTCGCATACGAGCAGGGTAATGGGAAGTTGTGCGGCCTATGGTCACTCAGGATGGAGGTTTGGTCGCGAATGTACAGTTCGCTGACGAGTACCTTATTACCAAGTCGGTTTCCGGCTACTGAGAATAATGCTGAATAATGCTCTAACTTGTTTCCACTTGAGATGAACAATCTCTCTCGAAACACTTCTTCTGAAAGCCTATTCATCAAACTTTTAAAAAAGGCTAGTTCACTGATATGATATGATATAGGATGCCTGTACTGACATAACCGTCCTTTGCTATCTTTGCTATCTTCTCCAGTGCAGCGAATTTCTGAAACGTGCGTTTTCCCCACTGGCCGCACATCACCGACGATTGTGTTGAGATAAAGTGCCTCCCCATTGACACCGTAATCAAGCTACTCCTGAAACACTGGTGAACAAGGTTGCCCAGTGCCAGACATAACCGGCTCACCTTGGGTGCTTCCCTCGTTTCCGGTATCATTAACCTCACCTACGGCTATGACTGCATCAACATTGTTCTTCCAAACTCACACGTAAACCAGTGCTGACCCCTCGTCCAACCACTACAGTGGATGAGAACTTCGAGGCATGCAGTAGCCATGAGACCCAGATGACACTGACCACTGCTAGACCGAATTTCGACAAGCCTTGCCACAGTGGGCCAGCTGCAGTTAGTTGACCTCGTGGGAACGAGGGTACAACACGCGGAGTACATCGATAGCGTTTGGCCTGTGGTTGTCTATCAACTTTCGGGTTCTCCAAAGGCATGTGGTGCGACCGCGTTCACTGGTGAGTGGTCACTCTACTAACAAAAACAACTAAACGCGAGTTCAACTTGAGACTATTAGGTTTTCGGGCTCACGTTCGAAGGGGCTGTTATCACAATAAAGTCTTCTCATTTAGGGTTCTATGTGAAACCCAGCTATCCCTAGATGCACTCTGAATGTGTGAACTAAACCGGCGTATATTTGAATTTGCAGAATATTCCAACTACATATACAAGCTCCATTGCTGACTAGGGATGACTATGTTACACGCATCATCCAGATGAACGCCAAGGGTGTAAGAATGGAGTTAGTTAATAGACTTCTCATCCGGAATTGAAAAATTATCCTTAGCGTGCATAGCTTGGGGCAAAATAGTACCTGGTATAAAATGCATAAAAGTGGGGATAATGTGAAAACATGACTTGAATTATCTTAAGCCGTGCATCCCGGACTCTAAATTACCACATTGTACGAGCTGCAGAATCTCCGTATAACTTCTCGGAGAATGAAACGATCACCGAAAATGACTTACTTTATGCCGATCACGATTTAAGAACAGCCACATGACTAAGCGCACACAAAACGACAGAGAACGACGAGATCGCGCAAGCGAGGCTAAAATCAATAATTGTCATTTTAAAAGACGGCTGACTCCCCGAATGGACAGAAGTAAACAGCGTCCCTGACATCCTGTTCAATTTCACATAGCTATGCGAAAACTCTACCTTTGTTGCGGTCGTTTACATCAGTAGTGACCGACCGGAATAATATATTGGATTTCATCCTTGAAGATGCCACAGGTGGTTGCCTCGGTGATACTTCGTATTCCTCAGTTGATACTCATCTGTAGAACACAGTAAGAACTTATTCTTCCACTCATTGCTGTTATACTTCACACTGAGAGACGGAAAGTGCCCTCCTGGCACTGCCAACGAGGACAAGTTAAAATTGAACACCTTTTCACTTTCGTTCATTGAGGAAGTTAGGTGCAGAACTAATCAGGAAACTGGACTATATAGAAGTTGCGGATGACTTGTGATACTTGGTTTTTAGGATGATATTTTCAACAGACTGTAGCCAGTCCTGTGAAACAATCTGCCGTGCGTTTCCTCCTGACCGGCCATTATCGGGTGAATGTGGTCGGTTCACATTGAGATTTAGTCAATGTATTTTTTGAAGGTCTGAAGCACAATCGTGAGTCTGGCAACTGAAATTTTCAACCTCTATACAGCTCAAATGCGTGTTAACACGATATCATTGTGAGTTGCAATGCAGCATATGCAGCTGCATCACTATCTGCACTTCTTAGACCGAAGTTCGGGTAGATTCAAATTCAGATCTGACAGAAGAGATCTTGTACATTAGAAATTTTAAAGGATTTGATTCGTCCGATTCACGGATATTGAGCGAGTGGGGGTGCGATTTTGTTTTTCTCTGTTCTCAATGACGTAAAATTTCTACACTACTCAAAAAATGGTGGGAGAGGTGAGAAATTCAGCTGGATTCAGTTGAGTCTCCCGTTAAAGTCAAATTCATGTGCAAAAGAGTGTACTTGTCGAAGATCACGCAATTTGGGTCCAACCAGAACATAAGGTTGACGGAAACGCGGAGACTGCTTCCACCCGATGGGCCCCGACAAGGACGAAGCAGGTCGTGGGCTTCTGAAGAGTCCTCAGCAAATTCTTGACTAGTGTGTTACATATATCCAGTTATCTATTATAGTGTAGTTTCAACAGGCCAGTCTTTTGCAGCATAACATTATTTCAGCTAGTCTGCCTGTGTGTATATCAGCTTGGCGAGTATGACTCATCCAAACAACATGTTAGTCGACATCCTGCCATTCCCCGATACTTTTCTGCACCTCTTGCAGGCCTTGCTGGACAAGTTCAAGAGAACACCACATAAACAAGAGACCGTTCTGAGTTGCGATGTCGTTAGATGGGTCGAATTAATGCAGCATCGCTTGGTTGGTTTGATGATCTGTGAGGCCAAGAATCTTCGGTGTGTGAATTTTCAAGCCTTTGACTGCAGTAGTTCGCATTGTGCTACTATACGAAATTCAGGTCAGATTTGACCGTATTAGTATGGTTTTCGCAAGTACGTTCCAAAGCTGACTGGTGGGGCATACGCATGCAAGGTCCTTTTAGTACTACCAATGCAAACTCGAGAAGGAATTGCGTTGGACATACAGTGGTTTTGGTGATAATTCCCTTCGTATACTTCTTTCGGTTGAAACTGATGACTTGATCATTATAACCTTAACTAAAGGTTGTTTAGTGTTGTACACTTATCCAGGAAGATGGTAGTTCTATTATCCCTGAAGTTTTCTGGAATTTTCTCAGTGAACAGAAAAATGACCATCTATACAACCTGAGTTACCTGAATCCGATCAGTGGAAGACAGGTCACATGTACGGGGAGAATAGCAGGTTTAGATTGCAGTTTTATCTGGCAATAATAATGAAGATAGATTAAGCCTGGCCTAAATGATGCAAAATTTGGCGTTCTACCTTGAACGTTTCTCACATAATAGAACGACCCCCCTTTCTGTCCACAGCAAGACAGAAATACCAGGGTTAAGCAGTAGCAAATCATCAGTATTCTGCATTCTCAACGTTAGTCAGAAACAAATGGATTAATACACAATCGCCATTAGAGATGCCATTGATCACGAAATTGTAATCATATAGCGTATTTAGTCGTGGTGATTCACATATTTACATTATATACTGTCCTGGGAAAAGTTAGGAAGTGCGTGTGAGATGGCACAATTAAGTGTTTTAAAAATCTGCCTTTCCTTATACTAACAATGAGACAGGAGACTGAACGATTTTATGACCTTTCATAACGCCCAATGACCACAAGCAGGCCTTTATTGTATCCAAAGAAGTTGGAAAAACAATCAGAAACAGTCGCTGAACTAACCGATAAAACTATTTAAGATGCGTAACAACATGATGCTGAAAGAAAGCTCCGTAGAATGGACACAAATCACAGGCAAAACGTGTTGGGTATAGTATACACGATTAACAATAAAAGTGACAATTCATACGGTCCGACGAAACAGTGGCGATGTTCTCTACAGCAAAGTATGTGGAAGACCAGCGCTGTTCTGGCTGCGGCAATCTTCTGATGTTGACGTTTACACTGAAGGTGACATTCGTCATCTCTTTGGGCACATTGAGAATCAGGTGATTTCCTATAATCTCGGTGGGGATCACATCTGGCTCCACGCAAACAGCCAGTCCGTGAGGATAGTGAACAGATGATGGTAAATACATGCTGAGAATTATCTTATTTTCTTGGGTACCTTTTGTCGGCTTTGTCAAAAACGCATATTCCAACGATCCATTTCGAACGTCGAACTTGAGGTGCCCAGAAGTGCCCAGAGTTCGTTGCGGATAGGGTCGACTGAAATAATTCAGCTGGGTAAGAAAACGGATTTGGATTAGGATTATCTGGCAAATATTTCGATCGTGTAAAGATGACTGTCAACTTAGAAAAGCCCCCCACTGACCTTGTGGCTGTTGGTAACAGGTCAGCGCCCGTGTAAAATTAACGACCTGAGTACTTTCAATAATGAACATTCTACACCTCTCCTGTGTCAATAAAAAAATCCAGCAAAATAAATATGTTGGAATAACTCATCCAGTGGGAAGCACTGAACGATGGTTGCGACAACGAGTTAAACTAGTGCTAACAGACACCGTAAGCCATATTTACATTACCTTGATATTTCTAGTGACCCTGTATATTGACTGAAAATTATTTGGTGAGAAAAAATCAAATTCAAGCTTGGGATGGTGGTGTACGCTTGTAAGTTTAACAATTTTTGTATGCTCTCTAACGAGTAAGGATGTATTTGAAGGGTATCCTTGTTGTCCGAAACACGGTCAAACCATCCAAGGAAAATGCAGACTTCAAAACTTAGAAATATATTGAGCCATAGCTTAACATACATTTAAAGGATTATAGCCCCTTCTGTCATTTTAAATTATTATTTAACAGCAAAACTCGAAGCGAATGGACTTTATTTGGGTTAAGTGTAATTCCATAACTAGGTCAGAATCCGAGTCAGCCTCTTCAAGATTTAAATTGCAAAAAGTTAACTCATTGTCGAAACTCCCAGGCATGACCCCCTGTCCTTGATATCCATACACGAGGACCAAGAAGGCCACAAATTCAACTTGGAAAACGCAGAAATTTTGGTATACGGACGCACGAGGCACGGAAGAGAATTTCTGGAAGCATGGTACTCGACGGCAAATTCGATCAACCGGTGCATCGAACTGGACCCAATTTACGCACCCCTACGTGCAAAAGACCAACAACTCAACCGGAAAACTCAAGGAAGACCGAATATTGGATTCACAAACAACGAAACAAGGAACTCCTTGGAGGCAAATCAATAATGGTCACAACCCAGGACTGGAAGGGACAAAGGTCAATCTAGCTTCGACCAGATTACGACGGAGGGGATGCCAAGCTCAAAGGTCACGTGGGCATCGGCGAATGGGGATACAGGACAACGGAGCAACCAATGAAATCACCCGACCGAACAACTAATCGCGACCAAATGTCATCCCCTGCTAGCAGCACGTATATTAACACACGCACAACACTACCCAACGCACAACCACCAACCCACCGCTACGCACTACTACGCTCCACAATAACGCACTGATGATGTCACCTCGATTGGTGATGAAACGTTTGCAATCAAATTGCCCAGCTCAGCGAACAAGCCAACGACCACGTTTGAATATCTTTGAAATCTACATGTTTGGTACATCGTCAATAAACGGCCACTACTGGCAACTCAGCCCGGTATCAGTTAGTTTCCCTCTGATGGCCATGCCCAAACCAGCGTGATACTGACCACTTCCGGTTTGAGTTGGCATATTTTCCTTCAGTTCGTCCGCAGTCCATGCATTCATGTCTTGTAAGATGAGAATGTCAGGCTTTTCATGCCTGTTTTCGGCTACACGAGAGACAAGGCAGTAATTGACCATTCTGTCACATTAAATTATCGTAGACAACGACCTACCCTGACACTCATATTTGCTACATAATAATGCATATATTCGTGTCTCATCGATTATCACCTCGCTTGTGGAGACCCCTTAGAATGTGTTCCTATCCATTATTTCACTTTATCCCATAAGCTTCCGACGGACCGCATTGCTAAGTAATGAGCTATACCTTTAGTCATGAATAAGCTAACCAAACCGTTGACGAAAGAGCTAGAAAAGAAGAGTTTAAAGGCTTTCATGATGTCAGCAACCTTATAATAAATCAGGTCATGCCCGGATAAAAAATAATCTTTGTCGATATTTATGATTGTAGAAAATCTTCACTTATGCGAAAGACTTGCAGCTGAGACCGGCTTACCTAAAAAAACCAAAGTTTGTCCAATCGGCTAGTTCTTGCGCAGTAACCAGGTAAAAGATAAAGATATTGTCGTTTTGAGAGTAATGAACGAAAAAATACATATTTTTAAGGTTTCATTATAATGGTCGTTCACTTTCCAGCATACTACACAGTGTATCAAAACTTGCGAATGTGTCAACAGGTCAGTAAGCATAAACTCGAGCTTAGGTTATCCAAGAATCACACATATCACGGTGGTGAGTTGTTTTTGCTTGGCTATGGAACGGATAGTCACCCACAAAAACGCACAACAAAGTAGGTAGCTAAACACCTAGGTCAAAGTATGCACACAAGAACATTCACGTTTCGCAAAGTACAGATTTCAATTAAGTGGTAAAAATGTGGTCACATAATTGTGATTTGATCAGTCAGCGTTTGGTTTTCCATCAGCACTTCGATCAAGGTATCTTGGAGGTAAGATTTCATGACCAACATGCAGATGACCTTTTAGCGACTGAAATTCTGGAACGCATCATCGTCCTTTAAGAATGGCGATCGAAGCCTATTTACAAAGATGAGAATAAGGAACAAACCTGGACCACTCATCAGTGTCATTCAATATGTTTTCGATGTTTTCTCCTCGTGATATGATTTTTGACTGTCGTGTACATCGGGTGACATTCGACAGACAACACACTTTCGTATCCCAAAGACCTGGTGTGGTTGCCAGGCGACTGGCGGACATACGCTTCGTTATTACGCTTGAGGTCGGAGTGTAGGTAAACATGAAGACCTCGGCCTATAGGTCCCTCCAGAGGAGCACGGAAACCTATGTGGTGCAGTTCTCGCGAGGGGCACAAAGGGTTACGGCAGTTTACATGTAGTTTCGGAACCGTGAGTATAGAAGCGGAAATTACACTAGTTCGTGTGGGCTGTCGTTGTTTCATATTGGGGGCACTCTCGATGTCTCTTCAAGCCGTTTGACTAACTCCAGTGCTTCTGGCGCACGGTTTAGCATGTTTTCATCAACTACATAATCTACAGTGCTACTGCAAGATGGAGTGGTATACACCCAAATATCACACCAGGCAGTTCACCGATCGATGTCTAGATCAATAAACTCTTATGATTGTAACATTTCTGGCAGCCTAGCAAAGTCGCAGATGCCGCTAGGTAGCTAAACTCTCTTGTTGATTCGCGAAAAAACAAATCAGCCGGCAACGGGCATGCTGATATCACGAGATCAGCAGGCCATGTCCGGACAAAGTGTATGAAACAACAGAACACAACGGAGAAGCTCAAGCACGAGCAAGACTAACTCGGAAAGATCATCACAGCCAGAGACAGGCCGGCGTACTAAACGGCAACTATCTATCACAGTAGGGCCAACGCGTTTCATTGCCATCAGAGCAACAGTTATTCGCATCTTCATTCTCTCTCGGGTACCATAGCTCTCACTCGAATCAGTTCACCTGCGCAGTTCACTCTAAACAGATCAAGTGTAATTGGCATACGTTAGAATGAATTTAACAGGAGACTCAAACGAATCCCCGGGGGATCCTCGTTTACCGTGTCCTTCAACTGAACGTGCTGAACATAGGCCGCCACATGTTTCTATGGGGACGACATTCGAGACAATCTATTGTGGTATCTCGAATACTGTCCCAAATGAAACATGAGAGGGCCTCCATCCAGCAGATTTAGTTGCAGAATATTACAAACAAGGGATTCTGTTGGATTTAGCTGAGCCTGTTGTTAAAACCAAATTAGTATGGCAAGTAGTGTATTTCAAAAAATATGAAGAACTCCGTGAAGAAACAGACTGTGAATTCACGTAACGTCCCTCTCACCTGTTCGTTAATAGGTTTTCCATAATCATCCAGAAAATCGCCTCCCCAGTATGTCCAGGACATGAGCCGTTCATCTGCTGTTCGTAGAATTGTGCTACACTCAACAGTATTTATTGATCGCTCATGTCCATCCGGTGCACACCGTCCAAACTCAGTTAGAAACATTCCACCACCTGTCTTCTTTCGGGAGGCGTGTGCAGTGTTGAAAGCTTTGGTGATGATAGTCTACAATCAGGGAGTAAACCCTTGTTTAGTGTCTACCCAAGTTAGTCCACTGCTTCAGAGTTGATCCTACAATATACACCTGATTAAAGGATCATCCACAAAAGAGCCTGTCACTTGACGTGACTCTTCAAAAGCTCAATGGCATGACAATCAAGTCTTAAATCTGCTCATTCATTCAATGACAAATGAAAAAAGTTACTGGATTTCTTGTGGAATTAGCGTTTTTGGATTCCAGCTAGTATGGCTATTTCGGGTTCTCTTCGCTACTGAAAGCAACTTACCTTATCGCATAATTCCTGCTGAAACCACGACATTTGACTTCTTGGATCGGAGAACCAAAGCAACCAGCAGTAGTAGTGGTACGACAACACACTTCTGTTCCTCTCTTTCGGATCTATGTGAAAACCTGGTACGCGACCCATTCCAGTCCCACCCACAATGGGTAGGAATAGGCTGTGCGTCATCGGTTCGTAGAAGACCAGTGTACTACTGTCAACCTGACGGATACGTTCAACCAAATAATCGTAGACGGGGAGAAGGTGGACTTTACCCATGTAACCTTGGAAACAAGAGGGAGGACAGAGTAACAAGCTGTCAATGCATGATAATTAGACTTTAAAAAACTGTAATGTGGGGTTGGAACCAGTTCTTTTTCTTTACTACGGGATGCGCAATGTCATGCTGGAATGGGTGCCATGTAAAATCGACCGTAGAGATTCTATTTTACCTGAGTAAGTGCTTCGTCACTACTTGTCACGATAAGCTAAATAAATTTATAGCTTATTGGTGATACGACACACATGAATGCCGCTTTTCGCAGTGATTTGAAGCCAGATGAACGACCACGCGACGGCGTTAAACAAAACACAATTAGTCTTTCTGGTCATAACAATACAAAGCACTTTGGAACCACAAGAACTGTCTTCACACGTTTCCTCTTCCTCAACATCTATTTCTTCACTGTCAACCTTCCTTGATCATCTACGTCACTGCATTGTTTCTATGCGTTGAAGTTGTCATCCATTCATTATGGGAACACGTTTTACGGCCTGGACACAGAGGCTACAATTAACACGCATACTACCGAAGGTCTCGAGTAGCTTTTGGTTGTTCCCCGAATGTTTCATCCGTTCCCAATCAAAGCTGCCGCATCTAGTTGCGGTCGTCGTCACATAACGAGGATTTTCGCCTGTCAACCATTGTAAAGCGATCTGGGGCACACGGTTTCGTTAACTGACAGTCCCCTATTGGTCGCGGTTGCTGCGCCCCTGAGTTAGCTGGTCTGTTACCTGATGAAGTGTTTGGGTATCTCAGTCTTCCGTCGGGTGACAGCTAATGAAAAAATAACGAGCTCCTTCAAACTGTAAGACATTCTCCTTATCTCTAAAAGAAAAACTAAATGTGAAAGAGCTAAGAAACTTCCTCGGTGTTGGCTATTAGACCAATATTTGACAAGACACTTTTTTCACTTTCATGCTTCCCATTGTCCTTTTATCCCAGTGAAATTATCAGGCAAATGTGGACTGTATGCATTCTACTGTATCGACTGTATTGCACATCAGTCAATTTCATGTCATTTTGCACTATCAAAAACCTCGTTATCTGATGTAAATCACCCCCTTCATCCTTATACTCCATAATCTGCCCTTAGTTCTTTCATTAGGTTGAACTCCACAACTATTTTCGTGCGGAATACCTTGTTTTGTAACAATATCCCTTGGAATCTGATTCCCTTGAATATCTCTGGCGGAAGTTTGCTCCTTACCTCACGTGTAGTTCCTACTAAGTATAAAACCCTTCCTATGATTTCTTTGTTATATCTTGTAAGTGGATAAGCAGTGAAAAAGTCGTTTGTATGTCTACGGCGCCAATTTAGTCAGTGTACCTTGCTGACACAATATGTATTATTTGTTTAATCATTATGTTCATGGTGGTGGTCCCGTGCCGTAGACTGTGTTGATTGTAGGCATGGAACAGTGGCTTCTGTGAAACTAGCTTACGTCCATTTTGGCAAATTAATTTGCGTTTTGCGCTGAAAGTATGTTACTTCCGTGTTTCTCCGCACTTGATTGAAGCGTTCAGATTTACCAACATCCGTACTGGAAATAGGAAAAAGACTGCCACTGGCAGACACAACGCTGCAAGAAGGAACGCAATTATCCGTGGATGAGATTGTTGAAAGCATAAAAGTATGCCTAAACCTCGGTCATTTTGTTTTTGACTCAGTTATCTACTCTCAAGAACAAGGTCTAGCGACGGAATTTCCAATATTCTCGTTTTTGGCCAATATGCATATGGAACTCTTTGAACAGAAAGCTTTAGATGGATTCGAGTGTCCACCGGGGGGTTTCTGTCGTTACGCAGATGACACTTTCTTTGTGGTAGTGAGTGATGAAGTTAGTGAAATCTTCCAGTATTTTAACAATTTAGACCCTTATATTAAGTTTAGCACAGAAATAGAATCCACGTCGGTTACACTAACTTCCTTAGTTTCAGCAATGTTTACTAGAGTAAGAGCACAGTGTACGGAAAAGGTCGACCGGACAGCAGCGGAACTTGAGATAAAAAAGTGACTTAAAGACAGCAGATACCCAGTGGATTTAATTAAACGGCACCTAAGAAGGGTATTGGTGCCAACACCAAGATCCAACAATGAGTGATTGGGAACAGCAGTCATTCCGTACAAAACAGTTACATCTGAAGTCATTATAAGGGTACCGAATACGGCTAACATTAGAGTAGCATTCCAGAAAAGAACGACAGTATGCTCAGTTTTGGTGCATTTGAAGGATCGCCTTCCGGTAAACAGGACTAGGAACTGTGTATAATAAATAAAATGTAACGACTGTACGAAGGTTTATATAGGTCAGACAGCCAGTCAGTGCAGTAAGTGCCAGTAAGTGACAGAATGTGTGGACGAACCCTAAGAGAAATAGTCTATTAAGATAACTTAGACCGGAAAAGCAAGTACGCAAAATCCTTATTCAACATGAAGACAAACCCTTAAACAAGCTATCGTAATTAGCGAAATAAACCCATTTGCAAACAAATCTTGTTTTTCGAGAGACTCACCTGAAACCCAGCTGAATCGCTCGTTTGTGATGTTTCCAGGCAACTGAATGTGCTACACCAGACCACCTCATGTTTCAGTCGCTACGATATTTGACATATCGTGATACATTTCTATTCGTAATGCATAAGGTTGTTGAAAATTATTTGACAGCCCACGACCGGCTTCGCTCTTCTTGGGGATCATCAGGTTTCCGTCAACCTTATGTTTTACTTGCAACCAAATAGCACGAAATTAGCGAACTACACTCAGTTGCAAACAAACCTATCGTAAGAGTTGGTCACCCCCACTAACGAACAAACAGGAAGTTCAGAACGATATCCACCACTGATCAAGTCGGCTGGTGATACGAACTCTCAAGGACTGGTTCCCTGACTGCCTGAAAACCCAGTCAACTTGGTAACTTCCTCACTTGACCTGACGGTGCTTTTGTTTTAAAAGCGAAATTTTGCCCAGCAATAAATCTTTTGATTGTTTATCAAACCCCTCTGAAACGAGATTGCTTATTTTGTTTCAGGGAAAGACTCAAGCGATTCTCAAATGAATCTCTCACTCGTGATGTTTTTCAACTAAACTTCTTGCATATAGCCACCTTTTGTCCATGTGGGATGATATTCGAGAAGGCACATTACACTGTCAAGACGAAACACATCATTTGTAAGGCTGCTGAAGGGCATGATAGACGAGAGATTCAGATGCATTCAGTTGTCTCCCGCTGAGACTAAATTAGTGTATGAATGAGAGTATTTTGCGAATTCTGTCCTATTTGGGTTCAAGAAGAACATAATTTCGACAGAAACTCGGTTACCACGCCTACCTGGTCAGTCCGGAGAGGAAGGGTGTAACCGGTCTTGTGCTGTCGAAGAGTTTTCAGTAATCTCATGAGTAGTGCCTCGCAAGCGTGCCTCTGAGCTTTTTGTCCAGCTAGTTTTGGTCTCAGATCGCCCCCCCCCCCCCCGCATCTCATACAATTCAGGCCTCTTACTCTAGGCCGTCGGTAGCTGAACTGAGGAACGCCATCTCATGTCACTCACTCCTTCCTTTTCCACAGTTTTCATTCCACACCCTGTTATCAACCTTCAGATTTTCCACCATGTGCACGTATTATTGATTCCACCCACTAGGGTCGCATCCCTTCACAATAACTTGTCCAGCTGCTTCCTCATTCTGTTTTGCTCTATTCAACAAATATTTTCTAACCACCGCCATTAGGTCGCTGCAAACTCGCCGAAGAACTTCTGCATTTCGCATTTTCTCATTTCAGGCGGAATTTTACCGTCGGATATTTTATATGAAATCTGTTCAAGTATCGGGTAATAGACTATGGGTGTGATCAGTACTTCCTTGTCATGTAGTTAGAGACACAAGCATTGCGTTGTTTGATCTACAGCTATTATTCTGACTTTTCATTCTCCTTTCCCAAGCTTGCAAGAAACTGTATTAACCTTAGTGAATTGAGTTCTCAGTTCACTATCGATTCAATAAGCAATGTGCTACCAGGGTTGCAGTAATCAGCACAATCTGCTGTCGTTGTAATTCTTGGAGGGAGTTATAGATTTTGCATAACTTAGGCCAACCCATGGCCTTCAAGCAGATTCGCGTGCGTAACAATGGCACAGTACTCAATAAATTCTCAGTTGGTCGTTGCGGTTTGTCGTGTTCCCATGTGATTATTACGAACTGCCCCGCCAACAAGATGACACTATCCTTATTTTGGTAAAGCATAGTCATTGTTTCAAACGTCTTGTATTGAAGAGACTTGCATCAAACAAGCATCGCATTTCGTAAACCAGCATGCGAAGTATGTCTAAGAGTTCATACAGTCCCGCTTCATGACTGCGATAGTTTCAAAACCACCGGGTTTCAGTCCACAGGTTTGTCACCATAACAATATTCCACCATGTGGACATTTACTGGAGCTCACAAACTCCGGCTGATATCCATACTCGACAAGAACTCATCCTAGTACTCCGCAGCTAGCAAAGTCGGATGCCCACGTAAGGCATTAGAAGAGAGACTTCAGAAAATGGACTCATTCGTGTGAACCTCACTAGAGCTACAGTGTAGCACAAACCAGATCAATTGGGTTGTAACCAACAAGAAAGCTACGTGATCATATCGCAATGGCTTTAGTTACTTCGGCATCTGAGAGACTGACGAGGATTAATTTCATTACTTTGCCGGTACGCCTTAGTAGGTTGTACTTATTCATGTCTTTGAAATACAGCTGCATTCTTGAACAGTCCTGCTGCAACCATGTTACCTAAGCTACATTTTAATTCAGCGTTCAGATGTTCGCTTTAGTATCTAGTGGTTGGTTTAAAAAATGCACAATGACTGCTCCATTCCTTCTCTCAGACAGTCTTTCCAGCGTACATCTATTTAAGAGTTCGTTTGGGTGCTTATGCTATTTTTCGTTGTTCCTGTAGCCGATATCTTCTCGTCCTCTGCATCAGCACTTTACAGCCTTTAACCTGGTTTGACGTATGACCAATGAGCGGCTTCCAGACAGTTGTCAGATCCTTTGTGCCGCCACCGTGTTGCCAAGTTACTGATCCGCTCATCTTGTTTCGTAAAGCTTATGTCAGAGTTAGGACGTCATGGTAAAGTCAGTTCTACTTCAGATACTTATAAACTAAGTGCGTAGGTGTCTGGATGTGATTTAGATCTGGTCTTCGTATGCTGAACTCGGCAAGACTAGATACCAGTCTTATTCAAGCTTACCCTTGAAATCCAGAAAGTTATTTGCCGGTGCGATATATTCCGTACCTAACAGCACACATCAAGCACTTTGTCCAACTTCCCTTCCAACTTCTGCCCCTTGTAAGAATTTCTGGTTTGCGAGTTGCTGTCAGTCAAATCAGACAAAACTGTAGTAATTCTGTGTGCTTCAGTTATACATCGATCTTTGTTACCATAAAAGTGGTTTAAGGTCTTCCAGTCTACAGTCGTACACTCTGTGTCTGGTAAATGGCCTCTAAACTATCTGAATAATCAAGTAAGGAAATGTGCGACAGATACTATAAATAGGGTTCAATGGGCACTTTGAATAGGGGGAACCCTCCCTTGGGGTTTCATTTAGGAATAGTTTGTCTCAGTCACAGTGGGACCCATTTACCCATTCGGTCTGCATCGTTGTATTTCATCTCTTTGTATTAGAGGCATCCGTAACATCATTGCTCACGTCTCCCTACTCGCCGTTAATGCAGTTCAGCCGTTAGGACAAGCAATTTGTGACATTTCCAGACTATTTCTGTTGCTACTCGAACAACAGAGGAAGTAAGGACGATTTGTCCCAGCATCCTTACCTGCAGTCTACCAATGTGGGTGGTTTCTCCTAATGCTACCAAATGCATGTACTTAGCGCCGGGGCAACCGAAAGTACAATGACGACGGCTGTGTCCATGAGTGGGCAGGTCTGCCTGTAAGTAGACTGATTCGGTTAAGCACCCAGTAAGTTTTGGGGTTGTTATGTGTAGTTGCTATTTCCTAAACCAATTGAGAAGTGCAGACGTTGTGGGCTTGTTAGAAGTAGCCACAAAACGCATTAATGTCACGTTGGAGCTATTTGCAGGAGCAGAGCGTTTACAATCTCCGTTCATTCAAGGGCCAGTTCGTCATTTCAGCAATCCACCACTTGGCTGAGACTGGAAAACCGCAAGGAAATGGGTGGGCCAACGGAACACTTGGTCGCTCCTCATATCACAAAGGAAATGTGATATCGTACTTTTCAGAAGATCATGATCTCTGTGATCGAATACTTTCAGCAACACGTACTAGAACCATGGTTCGAGAAGCTGGTCTCTAATTCGCAGTGAAATGATGTTTCCGGGTAAGAGTAAACATCAGTATTCGAGCCAACGGTCTTTGACAAACTGAGGTTCTGCCGTGAACAATTTTTCTCTTTCATTTATCCGAAATTCCTGTGTGCAATCGACCAATTCACTTGTGAATCCACTTGGAGGACACGGTGGTCAGAGGAACCACGTAGGGTAGATCCGTGTTGCGAAGCTATGCGTACTGTTGACTAGCGCCCAATCGGTTTGTGCATCGAATCTCGTACGTCAGTTCATGGTTTTGTTAAGACCAAGCGATGTTAGGAGAGAAGTTTTCAGGCCTATCTACGCTTCCATCAAAACCAAGGAGAGAGTCCGATACCGAGTAAACGACTGCATCAGCAGTGGGTTCGGTGAACGTCAATAGGTCCGGTAGAGACGTTCTAATTGCATTTTCTACACTCCCGAGCGATGATTTATTGAGAGTTTCTCAAGAGTTGAGGATTGAACTGTAAAATTAGACAGTTGAGGCTTGGTGCTCATAAATCGGGCAGCACACTTATTAAAGTGCTTTTTTCTCTTGCTTACGTCAACCCGCAGAAACTGGTATGACGGTCTGCTTGAAATTAGTCTTGGGCTTATATTGGAAGTATGTCAATGCTCAAACTGGCCTGCAGCCATCTTTCCCGTAGGACAACCATACCAGTAATGCTAATGTGGCTGCGGGATGGATATCGGCATTATTGTTTGTAACACTGATGGACATCAAAGCCGCAATGTGCCGTCCTTCCCCACATTTCTGCCCTGATGATGCCATCTAACCAGCTTCGAGCTCCCCCCACCTGCTGAAATGCTTCAAAGCATCCCGTTTCAGTCAATTTTTCACAAACTTCACTGAATCATTCAATTAACGGAATACAAAATCACAAGAATTTTGTAGACCCACAGCAGTAGGTAAACGTGATTGCCCAAGAATGAAGAAGTGAGTGGGGTGACCGGTTCTGCAGGGTGAGGAGTGGTGGCTCGTAATTAAAATGCAAGGCGAAAATTCGAAAGTTCCACAGCATGACCAATATTTCGGTTTCTTTGAGAACGGTCATACTTTTACCGATGGTTTACACACAGCCTTCTACCCAAAGAAATTGAATTTTATTAACGGAACACTTGGTCGCTCCTCATATCACAAAGGAAATGTGATATCGTACTTTTCAGAAGATCATGATCTCTGTGATCGAATACTTTCAGCAACACGTACTAGAACCATGGTTCGAGAAGCTGGTCTCTAATTCGCAGTGAAATGATGTTTCCGGGTAAGAGTAAACATCAGTATTCGAGCCAACGGTCTTTGACAAACTGAGGTTCTGCCGTGAACAATTTTTCTCTTTCATTTATCCGAAATTCCTGTGTGCAATCGACCAATTCACTTGTGAATCCACTTGGAGGACACGGTGGTCAGAGGAACCACGTAGGGTAGATCCGTGTTGCGAAGCTATGCGTACTGTTGACTAGCGCCCAATCGGTTTGTGCATCGAATCTCGTACGTCAGTTCATGGTTTTGTTAAGACCAAGCGATGTTAGGAGAGAAGTTTTCAGGCCTATCTACGCTTCCATCAAAACCAAGGAGAGAGTCCGATACCGAGTAAACGACTGCATCAGCAGTGGGTTCGGTGAACGTCAATAGGTCCGGTAGAGACGTTCTAATTGCATTTTCTACACTCCCGAGCGATGATTTATTGAGAGTTTCTCAAGAGTTGAGGATTGAACTGTAAAATTAGACAGTTGAGGCTTGGTGCTCATAAATCGGGCAGCACACTTATTAAAGTGCTTTTTTCTCTTGCTTACGTCAACCCGCAGAAACTGGTATGACGGTCTGCTTGAAATTAGTCTTGGGCTTATATTGGAAGTATGTCAATGCTCAAACTGGCCTGCAGCCATCTTTCCCGTAGGACAACCATACCAGTAATGCTAATGTGGCTGCGGGATGGATATCGGCATTATTGTTTGTAACACTGATGGACATCAAAGCCGCAATGTGCCGTCCTTCCCCACATTTCTGCCCTGATGATGCCATCTAACCAGCTTCGAGCTCCCCCCACCTGCTGAAATGCTTCAAAGCATCCCGTTTCAGTCAATTTTTCACAAACTTCACTGAATCATTCAATTAACGGAATACAAAATCACAAGAATTTTGTAGACCCACAGCAGTAGGTAAACGTGTTTGCCCAAGAATGAAGAAGTGAGTGGGGTGACCGGTTCTGCAGGGTGAGGAGTGGTGGCTCGTAATTAAAATGCAAGGCGAAAATTCGAAAGTTCCACAGCATGACCAATATTTCGGTTTCTTTGAGAACGGTCATACTTTTACCGATGGTTTACACACAGCCTTCTACCCAAAGAAATTGAATTTTATTGAATCTGCACTCATTTGCAAACTAATTTGGTTCTTTCGAGAGACTCACCTGGAACCCAGCTGAATCTCTCGTTTTTGATGTTCTCAGGCAACTGAATGTGCTGCACCAGGCCGCCTCATGTTTCAGTCGCTACGATATTTGAAATATCGCGATACATGTATATCTTTGTAATGTACTACTCATTGGGTTTCTCATAAGGTGGGCTGTCGATGGATTTTCAGCAACCTTATGAGTAGTACATTACAAAGACATTGAATTTTATTTACTGAGTCATGTTTCATGACCATACCGTGTCCTGCAACTAAGTTCGCTTTCTTCGTGCTCTCGTGGATGAAATTCGAGCCGTCCTATGAGATCATTGTCACAGATCATGGACTGGTGAAGAATACCATGCAATTTTATGGCTGCAAGCACCCAAGTCAACATGCTTTCCGCCCCGCTTATGATGTGGAGCATCATCCAATTGGAGTTCGGATCTAATAAAGCGTGTTTTGTTGTCATGCATCAGGAAATCTGGTGATGTTCAGAGAATGGGACTTTTGGTAAGCCTACAAGGATACGACCTGTCCGGTTGTGAGTACATACAACTGAGATAGGGATGTTGTCAATTAAACTGTACAAATCCAAATGGGACCTGTGTGACGTTACCAGGAAATACATAAGTTATCCAAAAGCTGCACCAGTTCCAAGGTGATTTCTCAGCTTACTCGACCAGAAAAAAATTGCCCAAAAGCTCACCTTGCTTCGAGTAGCTAAGTTAGGCCACCATTCTCATCAATGCTCCTTTAATCTGTCCTAGGTTCCGGCTTCGCAGATCTGATGATGCGTAGGCCGCTGCAGCTGGATATGCTGGGGTGTGCCTGTGTTGATCCATGGATTGGAAGCATCTCTGTTTGATTGGATGCCAGCTGATATTCCCCTCTGTGCGGTTCGTTTGACAAAATCTGTGGAAGAACTTCGTGAAAGTGTGGTTCGGTGCTCCATGTTTATCGTGCTGCTTACGCCCCCAACGGGCTTCAGCTGTGAATCTGCCACTGACAGTTTCTACGACGCCCTAGGTGCTCTAAAATCCCGGACATTGTTTTGTCTACTGTTAATGTAAACGCTCAGGAAGGTAGGCCAAACGATGCTGTGGTTGTCTTCGGCTGGATATGAGATGCAGGGACAACGGAGAGCGACTACCGGAGACTGTTTCTTTACAGTATCGATTTCCGGAAAATCGGAAATCGCTTCACAATGTTTTGCCCACCAGTGAACCAAACCCGAGTCCAAATAGACCGCATTGCTATCATTTACCAGTAGTGAAAGTCTAACACTAGCTTGTACTCATTCAAGGGTGCCAAGTGGAATTCAATCATGCACTTGTCCGCTGCCGCAAATTTATTGCAGTTTAAAAGTCTATGTAAAACGCGCATCCATCACTTAGATAGCAGGATCCAGAAATCAAGCAATGCCATTATAACCGGATTCTCGAACGTCCACCGAATGGTCCGATACGGTTCATGATAGCTACTTGTGAAAGACCTTCCATGCGCTACTCAGTGCCTGGACTTCTGACTGGGGTGCAACTCAGCTAACCAATCTCAAACACCATACCTCTGATATTATCTTGGCTTCGTTGGAGGCCCAGCGAAGGATTCCTCCTCGTCCCAAGCAAAACTGAACCAGATGCACAACTCGAAGACAGGTGAACTGATTTGTCCGTACAGCTTGGAAAACCTGGTAGACCCGAGAAGCCGAAGAAGTGGAAGGTGCGAAAAATCCTAGGAACGCCCGAAGGTTATTCCACTTCATTCGTTCGAACGGTTTTCGGAAGCCTTTTGTCATCAAGGCCATCAGAGTCGAGAGTAGCTTTCTGATACCCAGCAACGTTGAACATTTGAACCTTTGTGGTTCGAGCAGTATTTGGAAACACAGTTCTGGTGTCCTTCTACCGACGATCCGGACCGCTTAACGTCAACAGAAATGTGGACTGTGAATATGAAGCTCCCTTCAGCCTCAGAAGTGTCTCATTGCATATTTCTAATCAAGTACCATCGTGACGAAACTCCACCTACTCGTTTAAAGGACGGTGGCACATTCATCAGCCAGCAAATGTCTAGCATATTTACGTCTATATGGGAGCAAGGGACCTTCCCAGAAATTGGGCGAAGTCGATAACAGTACCTATTTCCAAACAGGATACTAGCAGTGGATGTAATAACCACAAGCATGTCATTTTGAATCCCGTTGTAACAGGGCTGTCGGCGTTACTGCTTCCGCGTCAGGACACAAAAATTTGACCCGTGAGGATCCAACGTAATTCCGACCGGGTTGATGCCGCGTTGACTGCATCATCACGCTCCCTCAGGTGCTGCAGCAAAGCCGTGTGTACAGATGACCCAAACTTCCAGTATTCCCGCACACCGAAAATGCTTTTGAATCCGTGGACCAATAACTGCCGTCACACATACTTGCTCAAGAGGGTACGCCATAGAATTTTGTGAACATAATCCGGTCTTTATATTCATATGCTTCTAGGCGTGTGAGACTGTGTGGTGAACTGTCTGGAAACCTTCTTAAAAAATTGTGTTCGACAAAGATGTCCACTACCTCCATTCATGATCAAATTCGCCGTCGATGAAATAATCAGGTGAACGCTAGAAGATTTTCAGAACACCGGTATTCAGATCGTAATTTGTGAGAATCTCGTCGATCTGGAGTGCGCAGACGACATGACCCTTATCCATGAATACGAGGGCGAAGCACAAGTTTTCTTGAATGAACTGAAAACCAGCATACCATCCTTCACCGTGCGTCTGGCGTCTGTTTCATAGCGTGCAGTCTCCGAACACACACCGTGCAATTCAAGGAGAAGCATCAGAGAAGAAAACATAACTCAGTAGTTGTATTAGCTCTGACGGAATTGTGTCTGTAAGTCGATGCACAAATCTCAAAAGCCCGAATCACGTTTGCTAATTTTTATCAGTTGTGGCTTCGAAAAGGCATATCACTTTGACCCGAGGGCCAGGTGCACCAGACTACAGTAACGGCTACATTGTTGTACGGTTGCGAGATATGATGTCTGCGGACTGATTATGTGAGGCCTTTTTAGACCTTCTCACCAACGATTTCTTGAAAACGCTGCTGTCGTCGGATAGTGTCAACGAATTCGTACCGAGTTAACTGGGAAACGGGCATTTGGTTGTGAAGCGGACACCTCAATCACGATGACATCCAGCACCATTAGCTGTTATAAATCGGCCGTATTCTACGCATGCCGAAACATCGTCTACCGAGACAAGTATTGTTCACTGTGCCACTTTTGGAATGGCACAAAAAGCGAGGTGATCAAAGCATAACTCGACAAAAGGGTAAGAGATTGCAGAGAGTTTATTCGTTGTTGGTGCGGTCCGGTGTGGGGTCAGCGTGACCCAGCTCCTCCACGCTTAGCTGGAGACATTGAGGGAAATGGCTGCCAGTCGATATCTGTGACTTTCTTGCAGTCACATTCTTTTCAGATCGTTTGGTTGAGCTCCTAGAGGCGTAGACCTGAAGATGGTCGATCCTCCCTCATGCATTATTTCCTCTTCTTTTCGGTTTAAGGCTTTAACCATAATTAAATAAACTTTGTGATTGCACGGCAGTGAGGCATCAGTGTGAACACTAATGTTGATCTCTCTGATGATGCTGCCGCTGCCGCTGATGATGAGAATGATGATGATGATGATTGTGCTGGTGAAAGTGAATTGTATGTGTATACAACACTTTAAAGTGACGTCTAGTTGAATAATCCGTTCATCCCTCTCATTCAAAACTAACCCCAATTTTTTTTCATGCTTCACAACGCTTAGTTATGAAGTAAGCTCCTTTGACGACACCAGCGTTAGCTTGCAGGCAGCTTAATTGTAAATCACGACGTATTGATCGATGGCCAGCTGGTCAATAAACAGCCCCAACTACCACGGGTTCGAAACAATTTCGAAACAGTTAAGGCTCTCTTATCGCACAATTTCATCCGCTAACATTCAAATTAGAAAAATCAAATTTTCAGCACTTCTCACATCAAGCAGCTGTCCAGTGAATAGATGATGTTTTTATATTTGATACTCACGTGAACCAAAAGCTTCATGTTTGTACTGAGCACATGTGAAGCCCTAATAAAGCCAGTTTTAAAATGGGTAAAATTATGGAAATGAAAGATGTTTTCTATTCACTGTTACCAAGAGAAACCGTTCCACTATACGCTTGCTTTCACCTCTGCGGAGTTTCAAGCGACCGACCAAACGTAACCTATTCTGCTGAGGAATATTTAGCCATTGAATTATGCATTAGGGGATCAGTTGAAGATTGCTTCCTTCGAATAACAGCTTATATTTCAGATGGTCTCACCGGAGGAAGCAACTGCATCACTCAAACTCACCTCTGCCTTCAAATTTCACAAGAGCTACTCTCAGGCCCGACCAGGCAACAGGCCAACCAGTCGAACTGACTCGTCTTTACGGAACAAACACTGTGCAAAAATGCGGTTTCTTCTCTATAGATAGACCACCAGACCAGACAAGACCAGACCGGCAGATCTTTTGGGTAACTGTATACTCTAAAATCCGCCCAAGGGATTCCGCAATACTCAAATGTCCAAAAACTTCCAAATGATGGAAAACTACGGTATGCTGTGGTATGGTATGCGTTCACCAGCGCCGTCCCAAAAATGCCGCATCTGGCAACTTAAGTTGGAGTAGTTAACCCGTTATTTTTCGAAATATAATTGCAAAAGGGATCATCTAAGGGTCATGCTTAACTTGAGAAGGAAGTTCGCCCCGTCTCATTCTGGTTTCTCGTCATATGGTACGACAAATCACGCGCATGCGAGTACTTTCTTGGCTTTATATGTTGCTGTCTTCAACAATAACATAAACAACAATTCAGTTTAGCTCTTATGAACGTTAAATCCGTTCCTTAAATTCAGACTTCTCGGACGTTCTGGATTCAATAACTAACGCGTGCATCAATTCTGCAATTTTATGGACATTTCGTTCTGTAAGTGAAGCCAATCTATACTCAAAAGCCGAGAAGCACTGTACAACTGTTTCATCCTCATTGGGAATCATCAGCAGTGCACATATCACGAAACTCTGGAGAGTCTGACGTTCTGGCTAGTAGTTTGAGCACTGGACTGTTCGGCTACGAGCTGCTGGTCAGCAGTGTTTAACTCTGACCAGGATATAGCACCGCTCATCCTTCCATCACGGGATCCACATCACGAGGTCACGTGTTGATTTGTTCCTTCAGCAACAAACTCTGAGTAGCTCAGTGGAAGAATAACTTGACCCGAAACTGTTTCATCCTCATTGGGAATCATCAGCAGTGCACATTTCACGAAACTCTGGAGAGTCTGACGTTCTGGCTAGTAGTTTGAGCACTGGACTGTTCGGCTACGAGCTGCTGGTCAGCAGTGTTTAACTCTGACCAGGATATAGCACCGCTCATCCTTCCATCACGGGATCCACATCACGAGGTCACGTGTTGATTTGTTCCTTCAGCAACAAACTCTGAGTAGCTCAGTGGAAGAATAAACTTCACCCGATGAGTGAGACTTTCATCCTAGAAGTCGTTGCTCGCATAGTGACTTACATATATCAAAGTTGACAAATTGAATGAATTAACAAATCATTCCATTCCTGTGAATATTTTGTCCCGGTTTCACTACAGCTTAGTGAAAATATGGGAAGTCGGATCCCGATTACAATCTCACGTCTGGGACCTTTTTCACGGCCAGCTGAACAGTATGTCCAAATTCATGGAAAGCACTGGGGTTGACAGCTATCCGTAGTGTCTGCTAATTGTCGATAGCGTTAATCTGTCTACCATATAAACCATCATACATTTGTCAAGTTTTTCGGACAGTTGTCCTTCAAGTTGATTGACCTACAAAATCTTTATGAATGGGGCTATAAATTGAAGAAAAATGTTTTATACATAACTCGAATGAGCGATACCAGTTTCGAGTAGTGGCTACTGCCTGAACAGCAGGGTTCCGGGTGAGTCTATCGAAAAACCAAATTTGCTTGCATATGAGTGTATTTTGCATTTTGGTTTCAAGCAGAACATAAGGTTCACGGAAACTCGGGGGCTGTGCCTACCTGATAACCCACAAGAAGGGCAAAAACGGTCGTTGGCTGTCCAATAACTTTCAGCGACATTCTGAGTAGTGCATCACGTCTAGAAATTAGAAAGCTTCTTTTCATGGCGCTACAGTACTCTCTTTTCTGTAACTGCGATTTGTTAGTTCACTGTTACAGGTATTTGGGCGGTATTTTAACAACAAATACATGTTTCATGCCATTTTGTTTTCAGGATTATGTCTGGAATATGTTGCTTTGTCCTAATGAGATTGATGTTCAGCTGTCTGGAATATGTTGCTTTGTCCTAATGAGATTGGATGTTCAGCGATCACCGTTTTCACAGGGAAACATCCTCAAAAACCGTGTTGAGATTAGTTGTTTCATGAATATATTTTCTTTCAGAGCACATTAATGGAGTCTAATAAAGACACTCCGAAAACGCTTCACGTAACTTGAAACGATAAAAAACACATCAGTATGAAAAAAAACGGTTTATAAGTCACCCTGCTTACCCGGTAATATCCGGAGTGGATTTTTGTAAAAGTTACCAATTGGTGGTTCATTGATCAACTCATAGCCAAGCACATTCGTTCTCAGTCGGAATCTCTTCGCGACCGCTGCCCAAAAGTCCCCCCAGTAAACCCATGCTCCCGTAGAATTCGCGTAAATATTCTGAGCACAGTCTGCTGCCGCATATGTTAGATAGTTCAAAAACCAATTTTTCGGTGGTCGGCGTAATGGAAACGGATAGGCCAGCCACTCAGGTGACTTCGGTAGCTGGTCCACCAGCCATTTGGGTATTCCATCGTACATGTCAAAGGCGGACGACATAGCATCTTGATGCATGTCCAAGATCACATAGATATCATTCACAGCACACAGATACACGATGGCATCAATTTTGTCCAAATAATTGTGATCGATTTTCGATTTATCAGGCATAACCCCTGACCACATTACGCCCAACCGTATGACATTGAATCCCCACTGACGGTACAGTCGTAATCTAGAATGATTTAGCAGCTGTTTGTCGTACCACGGCGGTTGTTTTGTAACAGAAGTAATCCCATGAAACATCACAGTATAGCCATCAGAATCAACAAAGTTTCCCTTTTCGTCCAAACTGATTTTCTTGAGGCACATCGTATCCGAGATTGCAACAAAAAGAATAAGTGCTAGCGGATACATTTCATTCAATCTCATATCTGCAGATCCTAAACAGTCTGTCTATATAGTCTACCTTAATTGGAACTCGGATCGATCAACTCCAAGGATCAAAGAGTAATAACTCAAACAAATGTTGTCGTGCACGCTTGAACGACACCAAGATCAGTTTCGTTCCGTCTGCACGGAACGTTTCAATAAGGGACCAGAGTGCAAAAAAAGGTGAAACAAGGAAAGTAAATCAATGTGTCTGAAGTATTCGAGACACCGTATCTAAACTCATGCAAACATTGATCACCCACAAGCTTTGTACACTGACTTGCCACAATGAAATCCACGTTATGAAACCCGACGTAATCCATCTTTGTGTTGTGTAGCTTGTTTTGAACCGAGCCCCTGTCTAGCCGTGTTTGTTTCATGTCCTCCTGCTGCTCGATTTTTGCGTCTTCAATTCAACGTTCCCCCTTATTTCTCTCTGCTGTGTAAACAAGCCTGATATAGATATGAATGGACCCTAATGACGACAAATACCCTTGACAAAATGTGGCCTGCCCGAATGGCCTGACTGTGCTGTGTTATCGGGAGGCCTTGTGCCTTGACCCGATTCACAAGTGTCTGGTGATGTCGAATTCATTTCAAAAAATGTATAATCTGGAGAAATACACTCACTTGCAAACAAATTCGGTTTCTCGAGAGACTCACCTGAAACCCAGCTGAATCTCTCGTTTGTGATGTTTTCAGGCAACTGAATGTACGGTACCAGGCCGCCTCATGTTTCAATCGCTACGATATTCGAGTTATTGCGACACGTGTATATAGTGCAGCGGATTCGGTTGCCTGGAAACATCCCAAACGAGAGATTCAGCTTGGTTCCAGGTGAGTCTCTCGAAAAAGGAAAATTTGTTTGCAAATGAGCGTATTTCGGTAATTTCGCTCAATTTGGCTTCAAGTAGAACATACGGTTGACGGAAACTCGAAGACCCTGCCTACCTATTGAGCTCCAAGAAGGGCGAAACTGGTCGTGGACTGTCGAAGAATTTTCAGCGACCTTACGATTAGTGCACTACGAATATAAATGCATCATGATATCTCGAATATCATGGTGACTGAAACATGAGGCGGCCTGGTGCATCACATTCAGCTGCCTGGAAACATCACAAACGAGAGATTCAGCTGGGTTCCAGGTGAGTCTCTCGAAAAACCATATTTGTTTACAAATAAGGGCATTTTTCTAATTCTGTGCAATTTGGTTTCAAGTCGAACATAAGGCTGACGGAAACCCGGAGACTGTGCTTACCTTGTGAGTCCCAAGAAGGGCGAAATCGGTTGTGGACTGTTGAAGAATTTTCAGCAACCCCATGAGTGGTGCATTACGAATACAAATGTATAACCTAATTCCTAATTTCTTTTGTCTATTCGGACAATTCGTAAATGCACTTTCCTTCGATTTTTCTTATTTGAGCTACGAACTGATTAACTCACCATTAACCAGTGACGTAAACGGCCTACCGATTTTTGGATGCATCGTCGGTAACTTTAAGCATCGTACGTCTAACGCAGCTGGTAAATGAGAAGACACCTGCCGATAGGTCTCCACATATCAGTCATAAGTCATCGACCAATATCTGCCAGGATTCAATCCTCTAAGTTGCGTGGCTTGTCCAGAAGCTTGGAAGTTAGCCAAACTAGACCACATAGACGCCTTGTAAATGTGGACGCGCACAGACTCATGAGAAAACACCGGAGAATGAACGGTGAGCACAGGAAGGCTTGCTTGAGGACGCCAGGACGTGAACTTTCACAACTCAGGTTGGCAATAGAACGGATATTCAGATAAGCCATTGAAAACAAAGACGCTTCTCTGGAAGAATGCGTTCTTGGCGTAGCGGAAAATGAGAACGAGAACAAGGACACTGACGGTTGAAAAAAGGCTCGATCCTGTAGATAATTTTCATGGGCGGGAAAAACGCTTCTATCACGACACCTATTTCTAGCAAAATGCACTGATTTCCACAGGAGACGCAACCGAGTCTCTTGTTTATGTTGCTCTCCTTCTAGTTTTAAAGACATCACGAACCGGTAGTACCTGGCCGGTCTAGAAGCAGCAATAGAGCTAATCGAACAACAAAACGTTCGATAGTTCTTCGAATAAACTGAACACCTAGAAGAAACATTGAACAAGTGGAGGAACGATGACGCCATTGTGATCCTGCCAGCCGATGAAAGACCTCTAACAGTCATTCGCAGAGAAAAATCCCTGCCTAGAAAGATATACAAAGTTCCTGCCAGCCGATGAAAGACCTCTAACAGTCATTCGCAGAGAAAAATCCCTGCCTAGAAAGAAACGATATACAAAGTAAAAAAAATGCGAACGAACTCAGTATGAGTCCGGAGCAACCCCAAGGTCTCTAAAAGATCATAAGGGAAGAGTACTCAAAAATGAGGTATCAGAATTCCACTGTTGCACGCTTCTATGGACCGTCAAAAGGTCACAAAAAATACTGGATTAAACCGCTAATACAGAAAGGCATGACAGGAATAGTGTGTAGCTAACCGAATGAAGGAAATTGTCTCTCCTATGAAATAGAGAACAACTACGTCGGACAAACTGGCGCAACTGACCAGATGAACTCAAAAAAGCCAGTGCATAAGTCGGTGCGAAATGAAGGTGAACCAGTCAGCTCGAAAGAAGAAAACTACGAAGTTAAACAGTGCCAGGATAACCAAACAGGCTCCAGGAAAGAGAACCACAACGCAACTCAAATTGTAATTCAACCAGTCAGAACATAAATCCAAACTCCACGAAGGGATTCATTCAAAGATAAATCGACGGTGAGGAATACATACCAGGAATACACACCCCAGCCAGACAATCACATCAAGAGATATCAGGCCCTCTTTGAAAAGTACGTGAACGTAGACAGGTAAGGAAGATGTGTCCGCACAACCACATACTTACGCCGTCTCCCCGATTGTTTAACATCTGATCATCACCCTTCAGTGTTTTCACAACAAAGGTCTATCTTACCCTCACTGCTTTGCACTTGCCAGGACTCTGTAATAAAACAACGGTACGTTCAAGCTTTGTTCGCGTCTGGTAGTCTAGGAAATTTAGTCACCACAGAGGTTGACAATTTAAAGCGGAGCAGCGCAAAACTAGGGAGAACACACCCACTAATCAACACAAGTGGCTTTAAAAAACGCAGGTTGGTTCGGGTACCTGAACACCCATGGACTGCATTATTCCTGTGACCAATAGCTGGACCGTGAAATCCATGATCTAAAGTATACTTTCTTGTTGAATGACAGATTCATGACATCGCTGGAGCCCAGACCAAAGTTGTTTGAATGGATACTCAATACCAATGGCATTATCATTGCTCCCATCTTACTCAAGCAGTTAAAGCCGTTGTTTTTGTGGGTAAACTGACACATGCACAAGTATGCTTACGAAACTGAGTGATCAGGCTGTACCGTTTTCTGAAGTGGACCTCTTGTATGTATGGTAATGAGAATAAATGTTAGAACGAAACATCTGGCTCTTTCTTGGGGTCTATTTGACGGGAGCACTGTTATGGGGATCAGAACTATATTTTTACGGGTTTACGCATTTCGTCACAAAATTTTGACCACATTCTTTAACTGTCTTGGTGTTGGCGGCCATGTTCAAAAAGATTGACTGTGGGTTCGTTCACTTCAGTTGTCCGGACCTTTTAACATCCTACTCTGTTGAAGCGTGAATCATCCCGCAACGGAAGTTCGCCTGAAGAATTTTGAATTCCAGAAATCCAGCTCAATTTTTCAACTTGGTTAGTCTGACTTCAGATGTTTGTTTTGGCCATTCGTGAACTCGCTTACTTGCTAGTGTCACAGACAATTCAGAGTGGGCTTCTGGACTGTCTGGTTGATTCGGAGAAAAAAGGAGTCACCTGGGAAGTCGGTGCTTGCCGTTATCAGGAAACTGACAAGCACTAATCTAGTAGAATACAAGGGTCGACATTACGTAACGGATAGGGCCAAGCAATTAACTGACTGACTTTGGCGACCGCCGAATATCACACCAAGTGAACACAGAGACGCAAACACACAAAGGTAGACCTGTGTGAGAGAGAACGACCTTCTGTTCGCTATGCCAAGTCTTGAATCTGACTTGACCTCGTGATTATTCCCCCATTCATTTGCTTACTCTGTCTATGTGATTTTGATCTCCACTTGTTTTGCATGTCTGTACGCAAAGTTCGTTCCTTCCAACTGTGGTGATTTTACCGAGTTTGTGTGCGTGTGTGAATGTGCGCAGGGGCCTAATGTTCGATGCGCGTTTGCGGAAACTGCCATGGCTTGTCCTGCAATGAGTTCCGGGTATTCGCACCACCAGTCAGATTCAGACCGTCCTCGGAAGGGACGACCACAATTCGGAACTCAGAGCCAACATTCCGCTCGCCGATTTTGGCTTGTGGACTTTGACACTACGCTATGCCCGTCTGTGACAGATCAGTGCACGTGCTGACAACACACATTGACAAGTGAGGTTTGTTGTGTAATTGTGCTTAATTTTGTGTAAATTGAACCACGGAGTTTCGAACCCAATTCTTCCTTTTGGTATTCGGAATCGTTAAGCCTAAGTATGAATCGAAATTCCGTTTAGGGCAACTAAACAACAAACTTCGCTCGCACGAACTTTCATTGTCATCAGAGCAACAGTCATTAACACTCTCACTCTCTTAAGATTGCCAAGATTCTGGGTCGAGGATAGCTCACCTTCGTGATTCAGTCAAAACACGGCAATTGTGGTTCTGATTATTTGAAAACCCACCAATAATAAGTGCTTCAAAGCAGAAATGTACGCGAAAACGTATTGTCGAAAAAAGAGCACAGACTTATTCATTTCAACAATGGTACATGCAGTTTAGGTGCTCAGGTGAAGTAACACGCATGTGTTGACCAGCCGTGAGCACGATGTCAATGCATCGGTACCCGAATAAAGTGAAATATTTTGGATTCCAGAAAGTGGAGGACTCTGAAGCGGGGTGTCACTTACTAGTGATCACCTAACAGAGATTTTTCTCTCCCAAAGAAAAATCACAAATCGTTATCCCCAGAAAATAGAACGGTAGAGCAGATTAAGTTTAGCGTTAAATCATGAGCCAGGGCGGCCTAATGAGGATTCGATAGTTTATTCTTTGCGGAAGGTTTTGCTCTGCTCCGTTTTATTAAAAAACGCGTCGATAAGATTAATGTCTGACATTCCGCGGATAATACGTCTCGGAGCATGACTGAACTTTGTGATGAAGACATGGTTACCTCACAAAAAAGGTGGACTAATCGCGGACTTCTGGTTTTTGATAAGGCTCACCAACGGGGCGTAAATGGGATGCATCGCATTATCCATTAAGACAGTAATCCGACTCTAAGGTCTGTGAAAAATATTACTATGCTTAATTCTACGTATTCTGAACTGACGCAACCGAATGATAAAAAGTAAATGAAATTCAACCTTCTGAATGGCAATAACACACTGGTTTTAATCTTTAAAAAAACTAATAGCATTATTATACCCCCTGAAAAAAATAGTGTAACCACTCTATCCTTCAGGCAACGTTTCCTACATGTTCTTGATGGAGCACCAATTGAACAGTCGATGAAAGTTCTTCTGTAACGCACTACTGGTTTTACAGATGAGTATATCTCGTGGTCATAGAAAATACACCGCGATATTTCACATATCGTAGCAAACGAAACATGAGGCGGCCGTGTGTAGCCCATTCATACACAAGAGATTCAGCTGAGTCCTACGTCAAAACCGAATCATAAATTGAGTACAGTTTGGATTCAAGTAGAACATGTGGTTGACGGAAACCCGATGACTACGCCTGGATGGGGTGGACTTTTGAATCGTTTTCAACAATCTTTTTAGGAAGTGATTTCGAGAAAATAAAGTACGGTATCCCGAAAATCGCACCAAATTAACATTAGGTGTCCTTTGTGCAGTTCAGCGGGTCGTCGCTTGAGTCTCACGTTAACACCAACGTATCTTGCAAACAAAAGTATTTCGCCAAATCCCTCCCTCTGTTTTGAAACTCACTGCTACAAGCGGGGAAAGCAATCTGTGCTGATCTGCTTCGAACGGACTCTGCTTGAAGACGACTTCCGGAATGAGACAAAATTTGGCGAGAAAACTTCGTGTCTATGCCTCGCGAAACGGCAACTACTTCATCTGCTTCGGCAGTGGTAAATTTAATGGCGTTTTAAACTGCAATGCGTACGAGTACTACAAATTCCAAGTCATAGTGAACCCCACGCAGCACAGTTCCATAAAACCTGTGATCAGAGTCTTAGTGGTATTAGGCACCTTGCATCCATATCATCTACAGGGAAAAAGAAGAATCAACAAAATTCGGTATACTATAACAGACTAGAAAGCTGATAACGAATCGAGAAATATTTCCTCGTTACAGCTAAGTTCAGTGTGATATTCATTAGATCGAAGTTACACCAAATTATGTTAAGCTGTCTGAAGAAGCAGTTGAAACACCAGGGATCAATAAGTGTAATACATCCGTGTGGACTAGCCACTAGGCTTCAGATAATCAGTATCCAGCGTCCTACTTGGTGCAATTAAGCACTATTCCTCTGACAACGAGATGATTCTAAATAACTAGGACAGAAATATTATTGATTTACTACTGACTGATATGTGATGTTTGAACTAAAGCGTAATAGTCTTCATAAACATTTCTTTACAGAGTTTTTAAAGCAGAATTATATTTTACTGAACACATCTTTTATTCTTCGCCTTGCATCTTTGG
Organism: Opisthorchis viverrini; assembly: GCF_000715545.1. Lineage (NCBI taxonomy): Eukaryota > Metazoa > Platyhelminthes > Trematoda > Opisthorchiida > Opisthorchiidae > Opisthorchis > Opisthorchis viverrini. The sequence goes on along the minus strand of NW_008751723.1, from coordinate 1,274,007 downwards.
TCTTAAGGAGCTTGATTTTTGATAAAAGTGGAATGATAACGCCCTGTTGACATCGGTATTTCGTTTAGTTACAAGCCTGGAAGCCAAATTTGTTTGCATATGAGTGTAATTCGCTAATTTCGTGCAATCTGGTTTCAAGTAGAACATCAGGTTGATGGAAACTCAGGGATTGCACTTACCAGATGAGCCTCAGGAAGGGTGGAACCGGTCATGGATTGTCGGATAATTTTCAGCAACCTCATGAGTAGCGCATTATACATATATGTGTACCGCGATATGTCGAATATCGTAGAGACTGAAACATAAGGTGGTCTGGTGCGGCACATCCATTTGCCTGGAAACATTACAAAAGAGATATTCAAATGGGTTCCAGGTGAGTCTCTCGCAAAACCGAATTTATTCGCAAATGAGTGTATTTCGTCAATTCTAGAGGCTGTTTATGTGCACCGCTGCCATGGGCCTCAGAAGCAAGAACCTACTTATGGTTTTCGTCTGACTGGAATCAGGTAATCAAACGACCGTAGAAAGTAACCACCAAATAGATCTGATATCTGATATCTGTGCTGACAGTAGCCACCTAATGAGGCCGTTGGTCTGGATGGTTCGTTTGCGCCAAAAGAAACAAACTACTGAATGCCTATGAATAGTGTAATTCCATGAGAGTTCACCGAAAATACAAATCAACAGTTTAGGCTAATGGAATTGCACCCCAGAAGGCTCAGTCGCACAAGTCTGTCCGCCGCCCAAATAGAGGCCCATGACCCAGAGGAACTGGAATGTGGCATGTTATTCTTTAGGTATCCAACAATATCCCGTGATAAAAAGCTGTCGCTTGCTGCTACATACGTAAAAAGAGGGAAAAGGAAGGCGATCTGTCGTTGAAAAGGTAAGCTTCTAGCACGTTCGCAATGGATTGTGGATAACCTGGGGAAGCTAGATATCTCACTTCATCTTGCTTATCCTTGGCAGCCGTATAAACGAAATGTCTTGCGTAAAAAAACTTAAGGCGTAGACATGTGCTATTTCGAAGATGAGTAGAGGAGCATTCCATCGAGGCAAAGTAAGCAAAAGGAGCCAATCTTGGACAAGGCAAGTTACATCGGTTGCACCCCAAGTTACATGAGGGCAACTAATGTAGTGAAACAAATATTTTTTCCTGAGATCCTTCCTGTTTGCTAATACATCATGAATCTATGATACACGAAATCACATGCAAAGTTTATGGAAAAATCATGAGTAAAAATCCTTTAAAAAATGGGACAAGTAGACTGGTCAACGGGACACCGAGTTAAATGCCTAGCAAGTTTGCGCAACAGGATTTTTTCCAGGTCAACTCAAGTTCAATGGTCGCAGAATCTTCAATTGGACGCATAAGTGTATGTCGTACAGTTGAATTTCACCTGCCTCTGCGATCAATAAAGGTTTGGATCCTGCCAGCCATGTTCGGTCCAGAGCATCCGGTCTATCACAAAGAGGGCGTTCTCTTTGTGAATTAAATGACTCGTTTCGTCCAGATATGACTCCCTTTAATAGTCTCCAGTTTCTTTCAGCCACCACTCAGTGACACGGACTTGTTGACTTATTCTATCTGATAAATGTGTTGTCCAACAACGAACATATGATGATCGGCACGAAACTACGAATGAGTACGCACAAAAGTTGGTGATATAGCTTGGCAGTTTGCCTTTCAAATGGGGCGTGTTCCTAAGACCGGATCTGGAACTGGAGCTACGCTTCTTCAGCAATTCAAAATCCCTTGAAAAGTTGACTTATCAATCGGTTTTCAAAATTTTCTTCTTTTCAGAACTTCAGACTAGCTCCATTATTGCTGACAGATTTCAGTGATTTGTGTTTATAATTGATCGGCAGATCTTCAGTGGAATTTTCTCCAATACTCAGCCTGGTAGTCCCTCTGTCTAACTCACCTTTTACAGTCTTGCTCAATGTAGCACACTTACAAAGCATCCCTCGGGTCATTCGTGATTTGGGTTTAACACTGGTATCTAAATCAATAGCTCGAGTCTATCGTTCTGTTAACGAAGAGTTGGTGCTGATTCTACATACTCACTTCCTTTCAATACGCGAATTGCGTTGTCTGAAGTTGATTATGTTTCGACTTCCTGGCAGTGACAATGACCTGTTGTCCCAGTGTGTATGCTAGTTAAAATGTGATGTAGTAAAAAGTGACCTTCAAAATAAGTGGTCCGACATGTATGTAGTAATAACAAGATGCCATGTGATCACCTGGGAAGCGTCTGTTTTAGCACTGGACTTTGTTCAACCGTGGCCAAAACAAAAAACAAGAGCTACACTTCTTACCATGTGAAAAGCAACGAACGTCAACCAACTCTCTCTGGCGCTGACAAATCATGTGAGAGAATTGTTATTCTTGCGTACTTGAAAACAACTCGTAAAATAGCTGGTGTTACCCATAATAAGAAGGAGCACCAAAATGTGCGGTCATTCAACCTAGCTGAGACAGTGACTGCTATCTGTTCCACAGGAAAGTGTACCTGATTAGAAGGCATCTTTCTCTTGAATCAAGTAGCAGCACCTTGGAGTTGACAGGAAAAGAGTTATTTCAGATACGCTTGGAGAACGGTCGACGGATTCATTGTCAAACAAAGAATCTGTTTTATCACCAATGCCAAGCGACCAACATACAAGGCCGGTAGAGTTTCGAGGAAGACGGAGAAAAATCCGCGATATCTTTTTCTAATAGCAGGCTGAAATATTGTCTGTTGTCGGTGGAGTTTTTTTGGTTTGGGAGAGTAAATTTTACAACCAGTGGGCTAGAGAATAACTTGCATCACTTTGGATCAGGTTTGGGAATTGGCTGTTTTGTTTAGGGACATTTTGGTAACAAGGTGCCTCCGAATTTCACCTACGAATATTTGCTCCTATGCGCGACTAGGATGTTGTCATGACAACTGGGGTAGGTTTAATTACGTGTATTCTATTTTGGTTGGACCTTCTCGTTTAAATATGAACCAAGTTCGTTGATGATTTCTCTACAATGGCACATGTTATTTCGGATAAACTAGAGACCACTTCCACAGGCTCACCAGCTCTGAACCTTCCGATATGTCCCTATTTGGGGTTTCTACATGCTTGGCCTGATGGTCTGGTGCATTCCCAACCACTGCGTCACTGATCAGGACCTAATAGTCCCTCATCTTGTACTTACCAACTCTGATATGTCGCTCCCTGGAAAGTTATCCTATTATGATCCCGGTGTATTCTTCAAATCCTATTTTAAGCGCATTGTTCTTACAATCGGAAAGGATTCAATCAAAGGCACAACACCGAGCACCGCTGTATTCCCCTCTGGAACGCTACACCAATATAACTATGTTTAGCATCCCTTGGAAAACCTCAGGTCATCATGTTCTGAGCTGGATTGACCCCATTGATAATCCTATCCATCCCAAATCACGATGCCAGTGTCATCATCCTTTTTAATTTAATTATTCCAATACAAAGCAAACTAAATGAACTTGACACTGGGTGAGCTTTGCTCAGCAGTTACTGAGACGGATACTGGTCCCGCTGTTGAAACCTGAATAAGAGTGCACTGGGGCAGCAGTTAGTGAGAAATTTGACCAAGAGAAAGGTGTGCAATATAGGCACACGAAAAAGGAATTATCTAAAGGAAAGTCACAAAAGTTTATCATTAATTCATTGCCATTGAGCGGCTTGATGGGTGACCACAATGCGCTTTCTCCGTTCTGAAGTTGGGGAGAACAAAAAACGTTGAATTTTAATATTTATGTAGGATTTGAAGGTACAAGAGACAAGAAGTAGCAAATAATCTCACCCTGGACATATAAGAGATAGATGGGTGATTTTGTTTGACTTGTTCTTGCAGGTATGTTCAGTCCATGGAAAATCTTTCGACCGACGATGTTATCCATATCGATCACTGATAGGTACATAAACTTGCATATTTAGTATACGCAAGGTACTACTGCTATGTCAGAATTTGTCAGGTGCACTCATTTTCTGATGTGACCGTTGTTGTTTGTGCGTGCGTGTTTCCTCGATGGATTTGATAAATATAAGCACTTCCACTAACTGTTGTGCCTCCCCAAGCACTCCAAAAATGCCGCCAGACTTCCAACTCTATCCCACTCCATACATCACCGACCACCGTTACAGCCGTAGTCAACCAATTCCATGAAACCAGTAGATAACATCCGCGTGCAGTTCATGGAACAGATGGGCATGGCGAAAGGAGTATGCAAACGAAACTCTAGTTGGCTTGTCTTTCGACTTCCCCGGGCCATTTTGACAGCCTCAATCAGTTTGGGAAGTATTTGGTTGCCTTTCAGCAAAATGTTGAAGCAAGCTGTCATACCAGTACGGCGAAAAAAGTCAGAGCTCCAAGGCGTCATGTGTGTTTTAGGAAAAGGCAGTAATTGCAATCGAACAAGTTATTTACGACGGAATTATGACAATTGCTGCCTTTTAACATTTGATGGTTGGTTAACCGACTCTTTCTTTATGGCTCACCAATAGAAGCATATATACTGAAGATTGTTGGGATCGATCTGAACGAGCGATACCTATAATACCAAAGAAGCAAACATACAATTGTTTGTGATGCTGACAATCAAATGCTGGCGAAAGAGGTAATTCTTTTTGTCTATTCTTCTGAGATCTACTGAAGTGCTCTTTGGTTCTGCTGCGATCATGGCTCCCATCAACTCCTGGCATAACGTACTTGTTTCGTCGCGTCCACCAACCTCTAAACTTTTGCTGGGTTCTTAAAACTCTTTCCTTCAAGAGATGAGGTATAGACACCAATTTCGTTTAAGCTACGCGTAACTCAGTGAGGCGTCATTGTTTCACTGTGTGCATTCTCATCTGGAATGCTCTCATTTTCGGACAATATCTCAGAAGTGGTTGAGTCTGTCAGACAACACTAATAAAGGAATTTCATGTTATCTCATACTACCGGAGTAGCAGAAGCTTCCCTTGGCTCTCAAGAATGCTGTCAAACGTCTTGAGTTGTCTGCTATTCCCAGCTGGTTGAAGAACGAAGAATTTTCGCAGCGCTGAAGAATGGCCAGCTTTATCATGCAGATTCCTCTGAATTTGCAACTATCCCTTCTGCGCCGAATAAGCATCCTCTTGTTGACGGGATTATTTGCTAGGTGATATATATATATATATTCCATGAAACTTTCAATATATTGACATCATATCATTGTGGACGACTATCCTGTTACTACTCGACTGACGCGTTCTTACAACAGCGCAATGACTTTGGATAACGTGCCTGTACATCCGCTACTTCTAGACTTTCACATTCTGTCCAGTATATAAGTCGCTGGGTTGGCACTACATTACTGGATAAATTGCGGACTGATTTACTGGCGGGTGTAGTTTTATCCACACTCACTCAGCATGCTGGAATCGTAGACTAGACAGTTTAGAGAAGATACAGCTGAAGGCGTACCGGTTATATTAATACAAACAGAGATAATAACTGTTGATTGGCCGACTTGCAAATTTTTACCCCCGCTTATTTTACTAAATTCACAGTTACACGGTTTAGTTAGTGCCCCCTTGCCCATTAAGCACTGTGGCGATTACGGATCACTACTGATTGAAGTGGATATAGGCATGACCGCACGTCATGATTACCAGAAACGGTAGAAAACAGGTGGTGTATGTGTCAATATCAGGTTTCATTGTCACTGCTTCCGATTTCTACTTCTTTTCTCAACCACGTCAACCAATTTTCGGGTCTTACACTAATGCTTCTGCTTATGGGTAGTACGGGCAAGAAAGCAGTTACCGTCTACTATCTATCTACTATCCTGCTACCTATTACGTGATTCAGTTCCCAGAATGCTAGTGGCATTAGAGATTCCGAACGCAAGAGTTTGGAGGAGCATTTGGCATTGTTTTCTGGAACACAGCTTTTGATGCCGCAGGCAAACCTGGAGTTCATCATGTTTATCCACTTTCATGCAGTGTTCTGCGTGGTTCTGCTATGGCGTAGTTCAGGTTACTTGTTGGGGTCTTAGTCTAGGAAAACAACAGCAAACGCCCCTGGAACTGTAATAGCAAAGTTCCAAAAGAAGGGTCAAAATATACAGCAATAGTTATCGAGAATCCCAGAGTTGATTACGAATTGGAAGTACACCCTTGTCTTCATTCTTGTATTCACGTATCTAGTAAGACAAATTCGTATTCTGCAGTAACAAACTACTCACTACTTGTAGTAGTCTGTCCTAGGGAGATTATGCTACTCAGATGAGAGCTCTTCATCTACAAACTGCCCATTCATAATGCTCTAAATTTACACTCTGTTCAGCTTTACGTTAACAAACAACGTAAATGTAAGCCAACTTGCTTTTGGTGGCTAAACTTGAACTTTATAAAATGGGCCGTATATGGTGTCGTCAAAAGAGCGGCGTTCACAGCGTTATCAGCTAATATATTCTACAAACACCAAGGAAAGATTTCTTTCTTTCTCAGATGAGGAACCATATCTGTGTTGCGATAAGTATCCAAGTTCAAAGATACACCCGTTTGAAGACTTGCTCCGCAATTCACGGATTATTGCTCCTCAACGAATCTGTCTTCCATCAAGCCAGTGAATAAAAATTAGGCGTTTTGGTACCTATTTAATCGGCTTGTCTCAATATTGCGCTCGTTTTGCACTTTGAACGAAATTAAACGCCACCATGGTTTGGGAAGCAGATATAAAATAATACTCGTTTACAAAATGGACGGTTACTGTTCAGCCGATCGTTCACTCTGCACTAAGATATCCCCATAGGAATACAAATTCAAAGTTTCTTGTTCGTTATCATGAGGCTATCGACTTCAACGCTTATCAGAGATGGAGCCAGTCGCCATCCTAAATTGCTGTTGTCTTGCTAACAGCATACCTTGAACTCTGATAACACTAGTCCACCAACCAATCCTAAAGACATTAATCATCGTTCCAGGTATGCGTCTAGTTACCTGCAACTTGGAGAACTTCTGCCTTTCATTCAAGAGGACAAGGACGAGTTTTTGGAAACCATATCCGCAAGGTATGTGAGTGATGTTTTGAACATCAAGAGTTTCACAACGAGAACAAAGTTGTTGCAGACTGACTTGTCATAAATCACTCAATGTGCATAGAGAATATTCCGCAACTTGTCGTTCCAAGATATATGCAGTATGCATTTGATTTTAAACCATTGCGGTATACAGACAGAAGAACGCACCGAAAAACAGTAGCAATAATGTGATCAACTGTGGATAATTATAGTCAAAATAGCCCTAGTTTGGTTCCTACCGATTGTCTAGAATGTATCAACTTAACATGTTTTAGATAGAGAATTTGAAACTCTTGTCATTAGGAGCAGAAATCGTTTAGTTTCAGGATCACACGGCTGGCCGAGTTTTGTCATTTTTCTGTCAAAGGCTGGTGAGTCATTCACTCATTCTCACAAAATAAAAAGACAATCATTGTGGTGATGTATACCGGTTAGATCGAAATAGGAGGAAGCCACTGCCACCAAGATTTTGGCCGCGTGTTGCCAAATCCAGCCTGACACCTGTTCCTTTGAATGTCTACCCTGCCCGGTATATAATGTACAAATGAAAATCAATAGTAGAGGCATCATCTTTGAGATGTTCTCTTGGATTTTGAGTGACTTTTACCTCGGTCCTCCTGATGGTCCTCTGAATGTAAGCCAATATAGCTTTGAGTAAAACTAGCCCATTGCTGGTAGTCAGGAAGCCAACTGAGCGCCAGCTTGATCTAACCTACTTGTTATATCCATCCTGTGAGTGAGATGAATGAATGTCGAAAAGCCACGAAGCAGCATACAGCCACTTCAACCCTGTCAGAAATCACCAACAGTGCGTATCTAACATCAGTCCAGAGATTCTAAAACCCGCGACTTAGCGGCTACCAGCTTACCATTGATTATTGATTAGTGATCTTGTGCAACTGGGCTTAGAAAACAAATCATGTGAACCAAATCAGCTGACAACACTTGGATAATCGAATACTTCTGAGGGGAACATCGGTTGCTGTAAGCACTTTCTCAGTGCCTAAACAACGATGCAGAGATATGATCTCTTTACAGTTGAAATCAGATATGGGCCGAAATCGATGAAACTTTATAAGTTGACAGCGGAAGTTCTGTATATGAGACACACTGATGTACACTTGATGGGTTGAAAGTACGGTTTATCAAATTCGCCACCATTTATCCAAAAAACTTTGTATTGTGGACTGAGTCGTTCGACCTCAGAACAAAATCTTGCAATAACTTGTGGCATCGTCAGCGCACGTTCATTTATGACGAACTGGTATTACTTGGCCTTGCTACCGAACATCATTACCGGGTACCCACCTCTCGTCTTGGGCACTCTGATTTGTCCGAGATTCGATGTTTATCGACAAAATCTGTCCCAGTGACTAACGTGACAATGACGTAATATGTTTTCGCCAACAATATAACCGGAATCGTGGAACGTTGCAGACTGTAATCGGTAGTAATCGGTAGACACAGGCGTTGATTGCAAACAGAATGAAAATGCATTTGGAGATATTTGGTGTTTTGGTGGTAAGTGACGACGCCTTTGCTGATTACAACTGTTTACCAAAGCAGTCTAGATCTGGTTGAGAAGGAACGCGTGAAAACCCAAAGGAGAGTGGAAAAACTGTAGATGAAATTGTATTAAATGGTCAAACAGTTACCAGTCACTTGCAACGGTCTGTTGGTCATACAGAGCTATACATGGTGACAGTTCGGATATTCCAAGAATAACTCCTTTCTTATTGCTCACCTGGTTGATAACTAATGCACTTTCAATGAAATATGCTCACGAAGCCTTGTGATTGGCTCCCATAGACCTAGTAACAATGACCTACATGGAAGGAGAATTCGCATCATTGGTAATTTGTTGAAATATTGGTAGCTCGGTGGTTGATCAGGTGGCTGTTGATCTGTTCGCCGAGCTCGGCAATTGGCTTGCAAACGTTTCGTCACCATACGAGGAGACATCATCAGTGCGCAGATGAGTGGGTCCCATCGTGTCCTAGCACTTGTCTCCCAAGGCATTCCCACCGTAGGTCACCACCGATGGAATCCACTTAGCTTTTTCGGCAGCTGTGTGGTGTGTAGCCATGGACAGCAGGTTTCGTATGACAAACAGTGCTGAAATGCGTGAAAACTGGTGATCAACAAGGGATAGGATGGCTAGCAAAATAATTTACTGATATGCTATAAGGTACTTTATTAGGTCACACACGAAATCTGACATAGCTATTGCTAAACGGTAGATTATTTGGATATTTCGCCAAGGCATAAAAAATAGGAAGCCTGGCGGATAGATTAATTTCAAAAAATGGAATTCTTGCGCAGTGTACAAAACATAAAATGCATAATAGAGGACACCTTCTAGCATTTATTCAAGCCTGAAAGAAATTTAAACGATCAGTAAAAACCAGTTAGTCTGAAAGTGACGATCAGGTCGTTCTGAGGGAGCATGGTGCAGGCCTGGAACGATTATCAATATCGCTCCGAAGATATTTTATTCCATCTGCCCACTTTGTGCCATTACTCGTGAAGACAAGCCCGTGTCCCGTTTAAGATGAAAAGTGCATTTGATCATGGTCAGTCGGGCTGCGATGAGGTCGGAATCCATGACAAACCGGATACGGTATTCTGCCCATCTCAGAAACTGTCGCAGGGGCCGCTCTGAGTTAGGGGCTGTTCTGTCTCGAACATCTGACAGCGTCTCAGGCAACGGACCTTCACTTAAGCTATCGTTTAGATCATTTGGCAAGGTTGCCATAGAAAAGCCTCGCCTAGCCCTTTACGGATAGTGTACCTATAATGGCCGCTTTCAGGACTTTCAGGAGTGACTCTTTTGCCCTGGCAACTGGCGAGTGATTATAGCAATTCTTGAACACCTCTCTCTGTCTGATATTGATGTCCTAAAAGCTAAACTTATTCAGCCGGTTGAAACAAAGGGGTTGATTTCCATCTTTTTTTCGTGCTGGATTGAATTAGTCAACCATTATCATGTTACTGCTGGTCGAACACGGTCACAACGATACCTGATGTTCTTCAAAACAGTGGAGAATATGGAACCGGTTGGCGGCTTTTCAGCCGATGTGGGGAAATATGAATAACCTTAGTCGACTTCATGCAGAAGCACAGTCGATTGGGCTCAACTTTGAAATCGATATGAGGAGAACTGAACGTCGCTTCTATGCAGGCAGAATGCCAACACGTTTTGAACCACCTCGTGGAACTTCAACCTATTTAGTCCGAAAACAGCAACCGGTTTTAAGTCGAACAGATCCACCACAGTAGCTAGAAGTTGTGTTCATCAGTGTTGGTCCTGAAGCTTCACCACCGTACAAGAAAACAGTTTATGTACTTATATTTGAAGTAACAGAGTAAAAGAAAGTAAAATTAGTGGACAAGAGAGGGATCTGGTGCTGGCTTATCGCAAGCATCCTAAGGTGCCTACAACACTAAACGCTAAACAGACAATCTGGAGAGAAACTGACTGCACTGAACCCACTCACATCGGCTGGTTGCCATTTCTGTCAGTGTCTCCAGCCAAGCTCAGGCGATCAAGCTAACCCCATAGTGGGCCACACCAAGAACGACTAAACGCTTCGTAATCCCTTTCATCCCCTTCAACCAAGTTGTGAGCTGACCAGCTCGCGCTATGTGCAATTCCGAAAGTGGCACGATAGATAGACGGTATTTCGGTAGACGATGTTTCGCAGTGCGTAGAATACGGCCGAGCTTCTACAGCTAATGGTGCTGGATGTTATTCGTGATGGAAGTACCTGCTGCACAGCCAACTACCCGTCTCCTAATAAACTCAGTACGAATTCGTTAACAAAATCCGACGACGACAGCCACTCCGGTACACCAGTGGTATAAAAAATCTGAAGACTCCTCACATAATCTCTCCGCAGGGACCATAGCTAAGCGGCAAATGCTCGTTTTACGCAATGAAAAGCAGCTGCGGACAGGTGCATGACTGAATTCCACGAGGTATTCCAGAGTGACTGGCAGGTAGTGGCCAATCCAAGCCACCAGTAAGTGATGGAAATGCGGTCTAGCTGGGTTTCAGTTTGGTCTATTTGTGGACTTTGCTTCATGAAGCGATTCCAGCTGTACTCTTAGGGTATGGGTAGACAATAAAAATTGAGTGATGAGCCTCAGTTTCTCGAAATTCTTTCACAGATGTTGCTAAACGAACCACGCAGAGGTGACATCAACATGTATTTATGACACAGGGGCGCTTCCACTTGATCAGTCAATACGATATCCATCCTGCATACTCAGGTACATTGGCCCCCGCATAACCAGATGTGAGCAGTCGGGAGCTGCCAATGATCAGTCGGTTCAGTTATAGTGCTTTCCTCTTGTACCCTTGTTTGTGACAGGTAGCATACATCAATCCAGAGGGTGGGGATAGTAAGATGACCCAGCCCATATTGCCACGCGACGGCCAATATGGCATTATAATATTTTTGTTTTTGACGTCCATGGTTGCACGCGAGCTGGATATCCTCAGGGTGCACAAATGCAGAATACTAAAATCTGCTTCATTTGAATCAACGAATCAGTGCTAGCTGAATAGCGTTGTATGGGGTGGGGTTGCCTGAGCTTAGCTTTCCCCGAGCCATCACTCTCAAACTTCTCGTTTTAATTCGATATTGCATTACTGTCTATGCAATAATGACCACCAGCGTTGCACTGCACCCATCAGCCGAGTAAGACACCCTTGGCAGACTTTAGCCCATCCCCTTACAGCTCAGGCTTTCCTCACTGACCTACATAGTGCATATATTTGGAACTGGACAATGGTTAGTGTAATATCTTTCATCTGTTATGATACACAGTAGATTTTGATCTTGACTTTACTGACTGGACTGGGTAGATTGACTGATTCAGGAGGTTACTGAAACCGCTTTCCAGCCTCATGAATGAGACCAGTTTAAGAAAATGACACTTATATTCTGGAATCACATCAGAACCAAAATTGTGTATGCTGGTTTATGCATCCTATCTCTTGTCTCTTGATGGGTTGGCTTTTTGTGAAACCAGAGAATAAAATAGTCTGGATTTTTTTAATTATATTACCCATCTGTTAGCATACCGGTTTTAGCTCTGCAGTTCCAAACATTTCAGGTTATGCCAAGAGATATTGGGTGTTTTCTGCAGTTCTTAGCTTACTCACCAACTGCGGGTTTCTTCACTCAATTGAGCTTGCCGACGAGTTTGTAGATCTTCATACACGGGGTTTGACAAAACCTTGATAATCGACGTTCGTCAAACTTACCTCGAGTTTTGAGACCAAACTGTCTCTGACCAAGGTAATTTCAGCACCAAGATATACATCCTGGACAATGCCTGTGATCGGATCCGACCAAGGTGGCACGGATATTCTTTCTTAAATAGCGACACTACACCGAAAAATATAATCCTTGACTTGTGGCAATACCAATTCTTCTAAAGTGAACGGTGATAAGCACTCACGCACTCACTCTATCTCTCTATATATTTAGACTATGATACAGACAAAGGCAAAGCAGTACTACACGGTACTGTAACAGCCAGGTAAAGTGCCCTGAGGCTTGATTTTGATGGAATATCTTGCCTGTTTTGCACAGTATGTAAATGGCGGCTATATCTGGTGAGGACTCTGGAACCAGTGGGTCAGAAAAAGACTTCAGGCCAACGACTGGTACTAACTTTATCAAAACCAGAAATAACGGCCAGTTTTATTGGGCCTGTGGAGAACTAGTTGAGAGAATTATCCGAGAGCATATAGGTCACCGAAAACTTGACTATTGCGAAGAAGAGTCATGATGTGAAAAAAGGTTGGGAACCGCCGAGCGAAATTGTGTTATAATGGCAGAATCCCTTCTCCCCCGCGAACACATATTATAGACACTTGGCAAGAAAAATTTACACTCCGTCACCTGAGAGAAGAGCCACAGACCCAACCCGCTAATGGTATGAGGCATAAATCAGTTCTGAACGCATACATTCCACGTCCAGTGTCCTCAGAATAGCCGCTAGGTGATGCGAAGTTTACACGTAGCTCACAAAGTTAAGCGGTGTCGCTTCGCCGAAACACTTCCCCGAATATGCGTTTCATAGAACATCGGTGAACAGCCAAGTAAAGAGGCGATGTCACTGTCAATTCACCTTTTCAGTCAAGTGCCAAATCGTGTTAATTTTTCCGCTCATCAAAGTGAAATTAACTTTTTGCCCAAACAATACTGACCCTCTGAGCAGATAACAAATAACAGGAAACTTCGAAATGGTCGAAACACTGGCACCGTCTGATGAGTTTTTTGTGGGGACTGCAATTTCAAGATCTTTACATGCACTTTTCGTTACCCAGGGAGGGATCAGAAAACCAAACAGCAATTACAAGTATACTTACTTGCAAATCAATTTGGTTTTCACTGGAGACCCAAGTGAATCTGCTGAATCAACTAAATGTGCTGCACAAAGGCCGCCTCATGTTTCAGTTGGTATGATATTCGAGTATATGTAAGCAGTTTCCTTTATACAAACAGCAGTTCCAAGACAATTTGGTGGCACTCTGCATATCACTCTGAAGGCTTCTGATCGATACTAACCATCAGATCAACGCATCGGAATTGTTCAGGGTAACATGCATAGAAAGCATTCCAATCAACCATCATCGGGTCAGTTTACTCCTTGTCTTGTCAGCAAAAATACCGGTTGAAAACCTTGAGACCATCTTGATCTACCAACCGCAACTGCGAAAGAATGAGAATCGCACTAAAAAAAAGCCCATTGCATCTCAAGTTGGAGAGACGTCGTCGTCGTGCGTATGACATGAAATAGGTGTCGTGTTAAAGAAAGGATCGTTATGAGTATGTTTGTTTGAGGGAAGCGGTGCTCTAGTGATGACTGACTCACTTTCTGGAAGTACCGGTTGTCATAAATGCGCAATTACTGTTTTTCTGTGGTGCGGAAATTTTAACCAAACAGGCCACTTGAATGTTTTAAGGATTCGTCACTGGTTATTGCTTTCAAATCAAACTAAGTTGTTCGGTGCCTGCACGCTGGGTGGCTTTTGAGCATTAAGTTGCATAGATTGAACACTCCTGGAAACGGGGAACTTCCAGTAAACTGAGATATGTAGGTTCATCACAAAACCTGACAACATGAGCCTGAGTATCTCGGTGTCGTGCATCGCACCCTCTCTTTTGAGCCCTAGCCAGGCTAACACGGATTCCTCGTTCAACCTGAAGTAGGGGTCCAAGTGCCTGCCTATCGAAAGTTGTCCGTACTCTGTTTAATCATGGACGGGGCGAAGAACGCTGCATATTACACAACAGTAGCAACAGTCTTCCAGCAAACTAATGTAAACAGATCAGATGGCAGCACGAGACAATCGGACTGTACGTCTAGTTGTTCAGAGGGTGTGTGGGTGCTTGGTCTTATTCTCTGAGAGACTTACAAGCATGACCATACATACAAACACACACAGACAAAAGCAGCATCCGGATTGGTCTGGGTCAAGTGATTTTACACAACACAGTCGTTAGAATAAACAATCGTTTGATGCCATGTGAATTCAATCAGTCACGAATAGGTCAACGGACCTAATCTATTACAACACATTTTCAGCTGCCTAGTTATAAGCTCATCGACGGCATCCTACAAAGCATTTCCAAGCTTCCTAAGTGAACATCATGAAACCTGGTGTGGGATTTCTCCTCCTTGTTGTCGGTCTTGAAGTTGTTGCTGCAGAACTAGACAAAATAAGACTTGACAGTCATGGGAATTTCGTGGATCGACATGGAAGAGTGATGCTGTTTCATGGGTTCAACGCAGTAACCAAAAATCCACCATGGTACCCAGAGGAGATGACCAATACCACCAAGCTGAAACTGTGGCAGAGTTGGGGAATCAATGTGGTCCGTCTAGGAGTTATCTGGACCGGAGTGATGCCCACCAAAGGATATGTAGACAAAAATTACATGAAGAAAATTGGTGAAATTATCGATCTGTGTGCTCAATATGATATTTATGTACTCATGGACATGCATCAAGACGCACTGTCAAGTGAATTCGGCATGTATGATGGCATCCCACGATGGCTTGTGGATGAGGCCTGCAAGACCCCGTGGTGGCTCCAGTACCCTTGGCCCTATTGGTCACGCCCAACTGAACGCTACTGGTTCAAGAACTATCTCACTTATTCGTGTGTGAATTGCGCTCAGCAAATGTATGAAAATACTTCGGGCATCTGGACATACTGGGGTGATTATTGGGAAGAAGTGGCCAAGACGTTTGGTAATCGTTCGAATGTTATTGGCTATGAGCTGATTAATGAACCTGTGACGGGAAATTTTTACAAAGATCCACGAAGAGCACTACCTGGTAAGTGGACTTAGAACAGTATTTTTTACTTGTCTTTTTGAACATCCGTTGAATGTATTCCAGCAGCTACCAGGACAGAATGACGAACTGCTTTATAAGCAATTAAAGCTGAGATTTCCTTTGTTGGAAAGTACGCTAACAGGAAGAACAGTATAGTCCTTAGTGTGAAATTGACGTTGCACTGTTTTCTCATAGCGTCGAGTCACTAGTAGGTGAGGCCATTAGGGATAACTGCCATCGTATTTAAACGTTTATCTTCTATAGTGATAGAATATGGTCATCTGCTGCGTGAACATACCCCAGTCTAGAATGACTGATAGGGACCACCACTTCCACCAGGGAGGGGTTTTGGACACTAAAGTATGTTTTGTGAGGGCATCCAAAATTCTTTTAAAAAGCTCCTAATGAACCCAATCTACCCAGCGAATGTAACCTTTCGATCATTTATTTTTGCTCTCTAGTGTTATTTCTAGATCATACAGTTCGGGTCACTGGGGGGTCGGTCATGATTTAGGTGTCTGTTCTAAGAGGTTGAAGCACTTACCCTGTCATGAACGGCAGAATTTTGGATACGTTTTTTGGGTCCATTATTTGGCTGCACGAAGGAAGTCAAATGATTATTATTACGAATATTTTGACCTGGATTTCAAAAGATTTTACTGAATCAAAATTCAGCCCACATAAGGTATTTTGTAAGCTTCCAAAAGAGTAATTCGAATAAGCTGAAGAAAGCTGGGCACTAAGGGGGATGTAAAACCAGAGTTGAGCTATTTAATAGAAGAGGAATGCAGATAAACTGGCAGATTTTACTGAATCAAAATTCAGCCCACAGAAGGTAATTTGTAAGCTTCTAAAAGAGTAATTCGAATAAACTGAAGAAAGCTGGGCACTAAGGGGGTTGTAAAACCAGAGTTGAGCTGTTTAATAGAACAGGAATGCAGATAAACTGGTTCATTCCTGTTTATCGGCGACCAGTGATATACTTGATGAGTGAGAATACATAGGCAAGGAAGCTGAAATGGCTTTCTCTCCGGTGTCCTAGACTGTCTCAGTTCTGCTGTTTTTGAGCAAAATTCACTGATCTTCACTCCAAGTGAAATTGAGCGGCAGGAAACACTTAGTGGAGTCATGTAATCCAACGCCAATTATATCGGATACTCGAAATGGAGGTCTTCGTGACTGCGATTCATTCTAGTATCATGAAGTCAGTGCGTCCATGTGGTTGTTACTAGCCATTAGATTGCTGACGCTCGCTATCAACTGGTGTAACTGATGCACTGGGATAGCAAGTTAATCGCAGTAGCCCCTATGAATTCAGTCCTTGGTTAATCACGACAGCATTTTGTAAGCTACCTGATCGTCCTCCTCCTACTCCTGAAGATTAAAGGCCGAGTCTTTTTACCCCTTTCTACCTGACCAGGTCGGGCCTGCCTTTCATGTTAGTTCACTCGTGTGCCTAATTTTTTGCACTCCTGGTTTACTTAGATTGCTGGATTATTCGGGCATTCAACCATATACATAACGTTGACTAGATCGGGCTTGCCTTTCATGCTAGTTCACTCGTGTGCCAAATTTTCTGCACTCCTGGTCTGCTTAGATCGCTGATTATTCAAGCATTCAACCATACACATAACGCACCTTCGCCTTTAGGGCCCCCGTCTTTTTTCCGAGCTAGGTATTGTTGTAAGGTTTGCTCGTGCGGAAGAACCAGCGGATTCTGAAGTATCAGTATCTTATAGTACTCGTGCAACAGATTTATAGCCTAGTGATACAATTCATGACCACTCTTGCTTATACTGTTCATGTTAAGTTTGATGAATCGGTTGGAATGTCTGCTGAATTGGAGGGCTTGAATGCGATGAGTCGAGTCACTCAAACTGTCCATTCCATTTGAGCTGAAATGTTACTCGTTCCAATGGCGTTTGCTACAACTAGGGTTACAGCATAAACAGTTATGGGGTGTATTTTCAATTTTTGAGGAGTGGGAAGCATGTGGGATGTAAAAGCGATGGCAATATCGAGAATCCCGATGAAGCCTAAATTTCGTCGAGACGTGAAGAAACCATCATTTGTGAGGAGAGTTTCCGTTCCAGGTAGATGTTAAGCAGGTATTAGTAGCAGACAACCAGCCAATATCTGAGGGCTACCTACAAGTGAATGGCTCCACTTTGAATAGTTTAAGGGACGTGATAGGTTTTGTTTACGGAAACACAGGCATGTAATCAACAACGTTCAGCTATGTGACCTCTAGAATTTTGACTCCACAGGTCTATGATGTTATCCGCCGCTCTGTTTGAGCGCAGCTCACTCTGGAATTACCGTTATTCTGGTTAGATGAAGTGGGTTTACTGACCAGCATGTGAATTGTAAGCATGTATACCAAGTTCAAAGCATACGTCGTTAGTCCTAAAACTTACCTGTCTACTCCATGGCTAACCGACGACAGTCGTATTCTCTTCATTTCTAATGATGAATCGCTTACTATCCGGTTGATTAGTTCTTGGACTTGTGTCATTCATAGCATGCTTCCAGACCCTATTCCTCCAACCTTCCAACCTTTAATCTATTTACTGGCTGCCAGTGTGAACCAAGCTGTATTGCATACTGCTTCTATTCCTGTCCAAGGGCAAACTCCTGTTGGATTATCCGTAGTAGTTCAGCAGCGTATTGGTCACAAGTATCCTGTGGAGCCATTTCACAGATTCCTTTCGACAGCCAGCTGGGGTTGGTTCTTCCTATTAACATCAAACAGATTTCCTGTCTTGCCTGTTGCCTCAAAGATACATGGGTCCAGTTTGGCTTAGCGACACTAGTGCGCCGAGCTTATTGCCTGTTCTGACTCGTTCAGCTTGAGCTGACATTACATCATTTAACAGTTGGCTCATGATGTCTCCAAACCACTCCATCTCCAACACTATAGAAAACATGGTGAGGTTCGGAATGACCTCACATACAGACACTCGGACTACCCTAAGCTCCAAACTCGGGCATTGATCAGCTGGCGTCCTACCCAACCTCAGAGTTTGGTGGCCTAAACCTAATGTCCACTGAACGAAGTGTGGCAAGAAACGGTATGGCATACTTAGCGAACCAATTTATTTTGCGGGAGACTCACCTGCAACCCAGGCTAATCTCTCGTTCACAATGCTTGTAAAGCAGTGTGAGTATATCGCCCTGCATGAGGCATCATAATTTCTGGCAGCTGTAAACCAAACTGACCAGAAACTGTTTATGCCATGCCGCTACCTTAAAGCTAAATTACCCTAAAATAAAGATATATGGCTAACTCGATAGCAAGAAGGACGTGCATATGTTCAATGCATCGCCTGCGGCTATATTCTCCATGGCCACTTCGATTTCAGCATCCTTAAGGAAAGACAGCAGCGAAAAAGTTGCATATTATTCGAAAGGACTAAAGGGTTCCAACTAATGATGCTAAAAGTTTTTAAAAAGCCAAAAACACACAATCTTGCTAGAAAAAGCGAGACAAAAGTATGTGACGAAACCAAGAGACAGTTCAACAGAAGTACGGTCAAAGATCAAAACAAGTCGTGCACCGAGATATTCGTACATTGAGGGCTTACTCCGAGTGGGAAATTATGCAGATTGACGTCTCCCAGTGAACACGCACTGGTGCTTGTTATTTACGCCAAAATCCTTACAAAGCATCTCTTCCGTTCCCACCTATTGGTGGGGTTCTTGTTCACCAAAGCAACGGATAAATAAAGTCTTGCGCATGAGCATCGAAAATTTGTTTGAAGAGATATGTCACGAACTTCTGATGACCGGTTAACGGTCGATAACTCTTATCAAGCGCTCAGTAGCACAATATTAACATAATTTGTCATACTCCAAACAACTCTCGACGGGAGAAACGGATGCTAGTCATGTTGTCTATACAGTACCACCATATGTTTTCTTACTGTAAACCGCTAAGAGATTCTCTGAGCTATCACTTCTAGTGAATGATCATGGTGCATTGCCTTCTAAAGGATTTTATACTCCCCTCTCTTGGTCCAGTAAAAGGACAACAGACGTTTACCAATGAGACTTCATAAGGTTCACTTTTGCTTGTCCATTTTTTGCCCATAGTCTCCAAAATACTCGCTTTTCCTGTTTTCAGTTGTGCTATATTGAAAAATAATACGTAAGAAACTGCCATCGCGAACAGCATCACTGGATTCACCAGAGCGTGTATCTTATTCTCATAGTTTTTTAGGCCCGGTACAAATTATGAAAACATTCTTCTCGGATATCTGTCCGATCGCTGTGCTTGGAGTTTTTCCATCCAAATGCACCCACGCGCCTGGGAAATTGCACCATATTCTAGGCATTCGCATCTGTTGACTGTACGTTAGCGCATGCGTCGACCCGCTGGAGCCTCGATGCATCGGCTTTTCCCATCGGCTAAGCCAGCTGTTAGATATCTCAGAATAAGTTGTGTGCGCTCACAGATCAAGTGTACTTCTGGCATCTGCTCCAATAAACCTATTGTATGTGTTTTCATAGAGGAAACTACTCGCAAGGTTGCTGAAATCCCTTCGACAACCTGCAACCGATTTCGCCCTTCTTGGGGCTCATCAGGTAGGCGCAGTCCCAGAGTTTCCGTCAACCTTATATTCTACTTTGTTCTACTACTGTGTCCCTTCATAGTGTCCCTTCATAGTAGGCCATGTGGACATGTAAGTGAGTCATAGCATTGATCAATCAGTGGACCGGCCTCTACAAACTTCAAAATGGACTGGTCTATCAAAACACATTCTGTAGGTGAATAGACTAACCACGCACTGACAAACCAGTAATTTTAGTGGCACTCAACGTCCGTTTCCCAGGGCTTAGTCAGGACCATGTGGTGCGCAAGCCGTGCAGTCGACTGAGATAAAAAGTGCTGTGTGTATGTAAAACCAAGTTTCGTATAGAGTCATGAAGAAAAAGCGCCCAATTTCAGGCAGTTTAAAAAGCGCATGCTGCAGAATTAGTTGCGGAATCTTTGTGTGAGATTAGCGGGCCTCTGTTGTACTGTGAAACTCACTTGCGAAAAAGAAAGTAGGCCTTGCTGTGTCCTGGATCCTTGTAAATAAGAATTACGAGTACGCCCATACATTTTTGTTTGTTTCATGATTGTACAGAATCACTTTATTCCATCTGCAATTTCGCAGCATACATGGGGCGACGCTACCTTCTTCCTGTCTATGATTATCTGGTCAGTCGAATAAGAAAATTCGATACGGAAACACTAATATTCTACGAACCTCTCACCTACGCGATCTTCTTCCCGCCAACGATATTCGGATCTGGAACCGGATTTAGCCGCGTGCCTGGTTCTTTGACTGATCCAGAAGCCGCCAGAAAAAGCGTCTTGTCTTACCACTACTACTGTTGGCTATTTCAGTTGGCCAATCTTTCAAGAAATATGACGTTCATAGAGAGAGCCATTTGTGATATGGTGAGTCAAATTGTTATGTGAAATGGGTGATATGCTGCTTTTTGAAATTACTGCTTATTTGGTACAATCGCACACATCACTCGTCCTGTAATTCACAGCGTTGATGGGCCTGTTAACCTGCTCGGAGTTTGGTGTGCCTTTTGACGACACATGACGTTGGTAATTCATCCAGTCTTTACTTCATCAACGGGCGAGTAAAACAGAAATAATAAATATGAGTATCGTCTCTGCCGTTTAGACGACAGACATGCTGAGAAATAGGGCTATTATACTGTAACTCGTAAATGTTCTGTAACACAAAATTCGCGGATTGGACCCGAAGTATGGCTGTAGAAAGCAGGCAATCTGCACACCAGTGGCAAGTGACAGCCTAAAAACGTATCCCTACTCGTTGACTGACAATGTTACAAGTACACCTCTTGGTCATCACAGAACCAAGACTATCCCATAGATATGCAGCAAAGATTCCTGTATCTGTATTGGTGGATCCCCGCAAGTTGACCCTGCCGATATGCGAAATTTGGTGCCCTTTTACTTAGTCTAATTGTTGTTAAACAAAACCTAACTAGAGTGTTACTTGCTGGTACATTGTCATTCCTTGTCGGTATATGCACCTGCTTTCGTTGTGGCCTACAAACAACCTCTCTGAAATGACCCATTTTAACCTGTGAAGCTGCTCTCTACAGTCTCTTAATTATGTGATGTACTCATTAATTGCTTTTTGATTGGAATTTACTGAGAGGAATCCTTATAAGTTTCTTCATTTGTTTTGTCTAACCCCTTGCAACTTCCTGTTTGCACTTGATGGCTTCATCTGAAGCATACGGAACTGCTTCGCCGGGAGCAAATTTTTCGAGGCACAGCAAAATAACTAACGTTGAAAAACATCGTGTCCTTGAAAATGATACCGCTAATTGATGCAAGGAAGCAATGAGCATCTGACTGTGATATCTAACCTCTCCCGTACGCTGCCACTTCGAAGGAACTGACACCGTCATTCTTCTTGATAAAGCAGGATTCCGTTTTCATGTAATTCGCGAAAATTTGGGCCGTATTTTTATTGCCGTAGTGCTTTTACATCAGAGATGTGGATGTAAGACTTCTGCAGAGGTTCAAAGTTTACACTGTCTGAATTAAGCGAACCGTTGTAACGTCCCGTATGGCACTTAGTAACAGGAAATTTTGAGGTTATTACGCCAAATTTATATTACCCATTGGTGCCACAAAACGCTGAAAAACATGCTGCACTTTATAACAGGGCAGCTGCAACTCCGATATCTTGAAAGCCATTCCTTCATCGTGACATGATGCTTTTAAACAGCAGGTTTAGTCGGGAAGATAAACTTAGGTGACCACAGAAGAGCATCATATTGTTCGGAACCAATATGTTCAGCTCCAAATATTGTGGAGAAGTGTTGGAAAGAGTTGAGACACGGCACACTGTTTTGTCTGTCGGTCATCAAACAAATACCAAAGAACAAGCTGGGTCTTGCCGACGTTATTCTAGATTGGAATACGACAAGTCAAGCTATGTCACTGGATGTCTTGATGAATGGTTTGACAAATTCACCATCCCGGCTAGTAAACGTAGGTGAATGCTGACCACTTTTGGTACGGTTTTACTCCTCTAATTGGGTGCTAATTATTGTAAACATTACCGAAACCTACC
Source organism: Opisthorchis viverrini (assembly GCF_000715545.1). Taxonomy (NCBI): domain Eukaryota; kingdom Metazoa; phylum Platyhelminthes; class Trematoda; order Opisthorchiida; family Opisthorchiidae; genus Opisthorchis; species Opisthorchis viverrini. Next base: position 1,251,470 of record NW_008751723.1, on the reverse strand, counting down.
GAGACCCTTAATCTCCATTAAACACCGATCAGAAAGCCCTTGATGGAGGTCAGACAGTGCCTTCCAAAATACGGTGCGATGCCGTTGTACGTTCACGCACTCGCTTGCTGTGTTCCTTGTCGATGAGTCCTTTTTCCAGCACTAAGCACTAGAGCGGGGACAGCAGTCAGATATAATAATGCGTCAGAGTGTAGATGAATGCTGTTTGTGTCATTCGGAATTTTCCCATTCACTTCCAATAGATCCCCGTCCTTAAACCAGGCTTCATATGTGATAGGATCATCTGGCGAATATAGAAATCTGGAATGGTACTTGCCCACTTATCTATCAATGATAAGGCATCTGGTAATGATGTACGGCCAGATTATTCTTCCGTCGAAAATAATGATGCTCTAAATGGAACGTGCTACTCACGTTTTGAAAAAACACTACCGGTTTCGTCGTCCTTGTGACTAATCAGCTGGGCGTGGTTCCCCAGATTTCATCCACTCTATGTTCTGCTTGAACATGAAATCCCGTGTATTGATGGGATACACTAGCTCAGCAAACTTATGAGTAATGTGTTATGACGAGCAAACGTATTGCGGCAACCCGAATAGCATGCCAATTACAATATGAGGCAGTCATTGTGCGGCAAATTCTGTTGAATACTAGCCTAGCTGATAGACTCAAGTAGTCTCCTGTTAACTCCAAAGTAATTTGAAAATGAGTATGTATTGGTAGCGCTGAACGTAGTTTGCGTTGCAATCTGTTCCTGTTGTTGCTGTTGTGAGGCTTGTTCATCTGACATCATACGAAGCGATATGAGGAGGAAATCAGTGAGCAGAGCACACAACCCAACAACAGCATGTACGTGCGGTTTGTCAGTTGGTCACGAAGAATGAGAGTCCAAACCAGTCCAGTCAGCTGACTGAATACGCACCCTTAACACGATGATGGTTCATGAGAATTCAGGGGATTCACCTCCTGGCAAGGTTAAGGATATACATTTCCGATGAGCTCTGATAGGAGCAAAACTTGAGTTCAGTGCTGCTGATCTTTGAACGGATTCACCAGAACAATTTGTCCCGCTTGCAAAGCGTAGCTACCTGCCCCCCCCCTTCCCAAACCATCGATGAACGAAACTGCGGCAGCTACAACCACAGTACGACGAGTACGTGGTTATTACAGCTGACAATGATGATGATGATAGCGGGAAGACAGTACAAACGGGATTGATGTGAATATAAAATCGATGAATCCCGTAACCACCCACCATTAGTTTTCGTGATGCGTAACGAAATAAAAGTCTGGTTAGGACCTGATATTAACTGAATAGGCAAACGGTGTATTCTGTAGCGTGTGATTGTCTCTGTGTGTGTGTGTGCTCATTCTATCTGCTAGTCACTCTCCTTGACCATAACACTACTTCTGTTGGAGCGTACTTGCCCTTGGCTAAATGCACCCACTTCGTAATCGGTCATGCTCTTCTTCATCCCGTAAATGTCAGGCAGTATAGTGGTTACAACATATTCCAAAGCAGCAAAGGGACCAACAGCATTTCAAAACGCTCAGACTCATTCGCCCATTTATCTAAGCTGTCAGATTATCTGGACAAACGCATGATCACGAAACCATCGTCATTAGAAATTTCATTTCAAACTTGCCCGTTAGAAAATTGCTAATATTATTCTCACTCAATACTGTAGTATAGTCTCCGTGGTGTCTGTAGGCGCATACCATTCGATTTCATTTTCATTTACCATATCACGGTATTTTCTAGTTGAATACTGATAATACTGGATTGATCAGTTTACCAAATTGCCCTCCTTCAGTACTATCTTAACAATTCATGCTACATATGGCCTCTGGTTACTGTCTCAGCATATTCATGTCCTCAGATAGTTGTCTACGGATCATAGTTCGACATAATTCCGTCTCAACTAATAGTGTTGAAAGTCCAGATGAGTCTGATGAACAAAACACGATGTTTACCCTTAAGTTTGGATAGCTAGTACCCGTAAATGTGTCCAAATTTTTGGACGAAATTCTATCACCCTGAACAAGTAAAAGTTTGTTACGATGTATTCAATTTATTCAAGCGTTTTACTAACTACTTCACTCCTGTTAACAGTATCTTATTCCAGCCTCCTTTGAGAATAGCGCCAGAGCCGTCAAACAGACTGGAGGTGGGCGATTTCTGACGGAATTCGGTTTCTGTGCGCCTGATGGTAACCCGAAATCGATCAATACTGTCGAGTGCAGTAACGTGTTGAACCAAGCCGACAAACATTTCCAGTCGTGGGCATACTGGGATGGAAATTTCTTTGATGCATCGGGAAATCCGATCCAAACACATGTGGGTTGCATTTTTACCAATGTGAACTTAGCTTGTTGCGCCTGCCTAACCGTAGTCTTGGTCCGTGGTTTTTAACACCATGATGGCGTACGGTAAAGACAACCTGGATTGTGGTCGGGTTTTTCCCTAGGCTTGAAAATTTTCCGCAAGTTCGCGTACAACTACACAACCACCAAGGCACAGTCCCACTGCGCTTCACACGAGCTCGAGCGTGAGCTCGAGTTAGCCCGGTGGTTAAGGCGTGGTCTTAATGACCAGGAGACTCCTGTTCTTCCTTCGAGTTTGGCTAGGTGCCCAAATGGTGATACAACTGAAATATTATTGTTATTATTATTATTAGTAGTAGTAGTAGTAGTATTGCACACTGATGGTGTCACCTCGATTGATGAGGATATATCCGCGGTACAAGTTTCGAGCTCAGCGAACAAATTGAAGACCAGCGAACCATCTGTTTCGGAAATCCCGATATTGTGAAACGCGTACACGTGTTTTGGGTAGCTTTCTTAGGTATACGCTCAGTTTTCCTATTGATAAAGATTTTCGTGGTTCAAGTGCACTATTTTTTGAAGAAAATCATACTTACAGTCACATTGCTTTATTTTAAGACGTCTGTTACTAAACTGGCACTTAGCCAGCTACCAATTCTAATGGCCAATGTTTTTTTGGAAACTTTGACAAACATATGATCGAATAAATAGGGGTAAGAAGGCATCCGACCCCTAGATCAACCCAAGTTTCGATTTGCGATGTCTGCCGTCAGGCATTAACCATCGACAATTAATGTCAGCCGATTTCACAAAGACACACGAAGCCACCCTGCGATACTGTGTAAAAATACCTCGCCCACTCACCGCACTGTGGTCGGTTGTTTGTTGCTGGATGACACTGTTTATACATCCAAATCACAGGTAGCGTGGGTTTACATCTGTTTGAGGACTCGTGAGATATGCATAGCTTATGACTTCTAGCTTAGTTGAAATTGATGAAAGGCGCTTTTCAACTTGTAGATAGAAATCCTATTTTGAGACGCTGACGAGTGAAACGTATACATTCTCGCTATTCATACAGCTGAGAATAGGGACTCGTAAAACTAACTAGAAAATTAACGCATTCTATGGCATGAGTTTCTCGTCGGTAAGACAGGGGTGAAAAATCTTCCTTGACATAGTGCTGATCATTCGTACATATGACTGACGAACTGGGAAGGCACAGTGCAAGGTCACGTATTCTTCAAAGGTGGCATACTGAGAATCAATCAGTCAAAGTGACCCAGATTTCACGCAGCAGTCACTAGCAGTCATATGCAGAAAGCATCCTTTCAAACCTTTGATTAATAAAGTTCCACGATAGAAAATACAGTTTTATACTCTTTGGAGAACTCAATGGCCCTGCTACTATCGTGCCAACTTATGGCATGCTGACTGAAAAAGGCATTTCGTCATTAGAAAAACTGTAATTCAGTTATCATTAAGGCTCTCTGGAGCTACATAAGCCTGTGAGGGATTAAATTAACTGGTCTCAGGATTCGAGTTAATACCTTATGAAGAACTCAGAACTCAGTCGAACTTTCACATAAGGTTCTGTTGCGTTCTCAACACTGTTTATGAATCATGGAGTTGACAAAATAATAACTTATCGTTTGGCTGTAACACCCGTTTTTCGCATAGCTACCATGCAACCCGAAGAAAGCACGTGGACTAAGATATTGTGGGTTGCCTAAGTCTGGACAGGAGCAGTCTAGGGAAATGCATTGGTTGAGTCCGAATCACGCACCTTCCTGTCAGGAAATTCGTACCTCGATCACTGAATTGTCTTGAGCTCATTCACTGAGTTATTGAGTCGCCGACTGGTTTGTGAACATGAAATATCTTTGTGATCAACTATACTGGACTCCAAAACCTTGCCATTATACGGTATCTCAGAATGTCCCCCTTTGTGTTGTTATAAACTGAAGCATCTCAGTAACCCAGCAAGAGCGACAAGAGCTGACCATTCATACCTTGATGTAACCTATCCCTATTTGTTCATTTTCAATAGAGCACAGAACCACACATTATCCAGTATCATGGGAAATGTCAGCTTTCACATATGACATGAATCAAAGCTGAAAATTTGAATGGTATGCGATATTTCGTACCCCTGAACGAAATCCCAGTACCGTTTGAGAGTGTTTGTACTTTGCACTCCCTTGATACTATCAGGTCTAATGACCTAAGTTTTAAACGACATGGCTGTCAGGAAGCAGAAAAACAATCTCATATATTATGTAGATCAAGTAGAATAATGGCCCAAGTGTACTATGAATGAACTGAAAACGGTGGTGCATTCATACATTGATTTTTACAAAACATCGTTCATAACTTTTGTGTTTACCCGTATTGTGTACCAACTTCTGGTTGTCTGTGTTCAAATAATAACTAAGATAAGATTTTATTCATCGATCTGTCTGTCCTTTTTGTGGGACCGTATGCTAATATTCTCCTCCACCAGTATTCACATAACTCTAAGCAGTGAAAGTATTCGACGCAGCAGATCAAACAGATTGAATTGGCTGAATGATAAACTTACCACCCAAGACTGATGATCGTTTAAAAATCGGTGAGATCCGTTAACCTTTTTGAATCGAGCAGTATCCAGTTCATGCAACGGATTTCACACGGAACTGCTTGTATATCCAGCAAATATTTGTCTTGATTTAGTACAATCTTTTATCAGCTAAGTATGATACGCTTTCTCAATACTTTTTGGTTTGGGTTTCCAATACATCCTGCTTTTGACCCAGTATTCCCGAAAGATTTTTGGGAGAGGAAAATGTTGGTAGCTCAGGTAGCGTAGATGGTCGTTGGCTTGTTCGCTGAGCTGGGCAATCAAATTGCTTAGCTCAGCGAACAAGCCAACGACCAGATTTTTGAGACATTACTCCAGAATGCTTATATACCTGTTGTAAAAATGACGTGTTTTAGCAGCTGTTTGTCCCTTAAGTGTGTCATTTGAAATGCTCTTGGAATGTAGTGAAAGGATAAGCTGGATGAACCACTGGCATGCCGTACCGTTACAGCGAGCCTTCTGCCACAGAGAAAATATTTTTCCCCTGGCAAATGCAATTCAAACTGTATCAGGAGACTCCCACTTCAGTGATTTCAGACAGTGGATTCACTAGAATTGGAGCGTCTAACTTACTAATATAGTATTATCACAGTGGTGACATGTCAACTTCTCGAGGAACGGTCTAATTCTGGAAACACCGAATCCAACTGGAAGCAACGTATTGGCGCGCTAAGAAAATGGTTCCCCGCACTTGACAGCCATCTACTGCGTTGCGGGTCAGGATTCAGCTACAGCAGTTACCCATGCAACAATTTCGTTCCAAGGGACTATGGCTGAATCATTCAACCCTTCGCAGTTTCAGTGTTTGAATGATGTTACTTGGACATGCATGACTCAGGCTCAGAAATCACCATAGAGCAACTGACAGGACCAGCTAGTTGTTCCTACGCCTCAATCAGACCGAAGTGAAGTTTGCGCAGTTTCGAAGCTTCACCAATAACTAGGTTATGTTTATGGTTCAGCCATATGCGTCCGAAGCATGCAAACCACATATCTTTGAAGAGAAGAATGATATTTGGCTGGGATAGTAATACCTATGAATCGAATGGACACATTAAGAGCCGGCTAACTCAGCCGTCCAACGTACAGGACTAGCCGTGTTCTCACACAAGCTGTGTCCTTGTTTGAAATACATCACCCGTGTGAGAGCGATTGGCGTTAAAACCCTCCACGACAATAAGGTGAGGTATGGTAGAAGGTACTCAAGTCTCGAAATTAGTGGATAGTCTTTGAATCGTAAGTTGTCAGGCGACAGTAAATCATGGCATTTGGAATTTTTCGAGGGGTAATGAGTTTAACTACCCTACGCATGAGGATGCAAGGGATAAGCGTCCGATTGAATTGAGGTTTATTTGTTGTACCTTTGGTCTCCAGTGTTTGACTTGCTGCTTTTTTGTTAGAACAGGAAGAAGGTAAACATAGTGATCAGTTGATTGGAAGGCACGTTTGGGTTTCAAAAGGTGTCAGTGTCGTTATTCTGAGTGGACCAGTCTCTGTGTGAGGAACGGTATATTTGGAGTCACGCACATATTCAGCCCTATTTTTATGACTACGAAATATTGTGCGCTTGGCGGTTAAACTGCATCTGAGCTCATCCAACTGTTAGACGAACCTCCACTGCTTACCTTCATGATTTGCCATCCGCCGTCGTAACCTTGTAGTTCCTGTATGCAGTGCACAAGCATATTCGTGGTTTTGTCCGTACTCTTATTTGTTCTTGACAGCAACACTTGCGTGCACATGATGCGCCAACAAACGTCCGATTACTGGATAGTGAAAGCTAAACGAGGTGCACCCAACACATCTTCAACAGCAGCTGTTTGTTCAACCTCTTCAAACATGGCGCTCGATGAGCGAGAATGCTTTGAAGGACCAGCTGGACAAATGGCATTATCCTTATTAATAGTGGTGTGAGGAGATTAGATAATTTTCAATGGCGATCTTGTCCTGTCAGTGAAACCGGTCTCCACTTAAAAGCCAAGGAGCACCGCATCAAAAGTGCACATCTTACGAAACTCACAGAAATGCAAAGCCGCAACGTTCCAGCCATTAGCTGAACGCTTAACCGTATGCCCACGAGCGTCTGATTAGCAAAGTGATTAGCCCTCTCTCTCTCTCTCTCTGAGACAAGACATTGCGCTAGTCCTCTTTCAACCACAGAAAGCAAATCGCGTGGTCACTTATAGACGTTTTCTCAGAAGGAAGATCGACTCATCTTGTGAAACTGGTCTTCCTCTGAGCTACTTATAGGCTGGTGATGGTGGTGTTGTGAAAAGATTTGGTAATTCTCAATAAGGATTTTGTGTTGGGCAGATCACACTACTGACAAACCGCTCGTGATCAAACGGTCAAGTGCTCACCCACTGGCCTGATGGTCGTGGATTCGAAACACTATGAATTTTGTCAGATGCACACGGTTCATGAATCTCAGAGAGGATGACACAGTGCATATCGGCCGTTCCCCATAGATTGGCTTCAGTGACAGGACATGACCTCCATTGAAAAATGACTAGTCTTTGTATAACATTGTCCATCACAAACAACGACGTCCAACTTCATAATGATCCATTAGAGAATGGGGGTAGACGTTGGGATACTAGCGCGGCTAAGTGTGATTCTAGTGTCTTTTATGTTCCTACACGTTCGGAATTTTTTGTTTTGTAAGTGTATGGTAAGAGTATAAGCATATACATATATATATATATATGTAAGTGGTGTAGCCGGTTCCAATGCAGGGGTATTTTTTGTATAGATTCAATAATTGTAACGATTCTCAGGTTACCGGACCTATCGCCGAATCTGGGACCTGAGAGTCTGTCAACTGTTCCTGGATGAAACCCAATGAGGGACTATTGAGTAACGTGTTGACTTATTATTTGGTTTGCTGAGCTGGTTTTCAGCTTGCATCGGTGTTTTCATGGTTTCCTTATTAATGGCATCGAACTTTAGCAAGAGAAAAATGTGTATAGGCTTCACCGAACTACAACACACCGGGCACTCAATACTTCGCTGTAGTCTGACAAGATGCTAATGGATTGATACCTCACGGTTCCCTCACTCTACATTGATTCACAAGACACTTTATGTTGTCTTTATTTTGTTTGGAAGGTCTTCCGTTTTGAGTGATGCTCCGAGTAAAATCTGGTTGGTGTGATCTACGTTTTGTTGGATTTCATGGTTTATTTTAGATGTATTCACTAGAGCAATACACATTCCCGTCAGAATAGTTTTCCGCATAATCAAATTTCAATGAGAATCGTCTGTTATTTTTTCCGCCCTAACAGTTGAATGCTTTCAGCAGAGTGTATCCGTTGCGCACTTTGGGCGCCCCGATCCGCTACAGTTTTGACCCATCAACGGCAGACTTTTCATATTCCTTCCACTTGTCCTCAATAGAAACCAAGCAGGATCTTCTGGTTGCCGATATTTTTGTTCCGGTTCACATTCATTACCCGAAAACTCTGGTTCCTCAGGTCTTACCCACTTGGTTGAATGTCACATTAGATGGCAACCATCTCAAAGTGGTTGCGCCAGCCGGAACCAAGCAAACCTCCTCCAAGGTCAGCGTCTCCATCTCCAAATCCGGATGTCCTACCGGCCAAGCGATGTTTAACGTTCGTTCCGGCGTTCTAGGTCGCTGCGTCAAAACTACTGATTGATCATCCGCCCAAAGAACAGAAAAATCTACCTACTGCCAACTTATTTGGATACCGTACAAAATCCATCGATGACTCTCAGTGTTTTGTCATACGCACCGCTAATTTAAATTACTTGTAGCAACAGTGTGATAATTTTAACTTGTGCGACGAATCGTTTTTTACTGGTATTGTTGTTATTTTACAATGGTATTCAAGGGATGATCACACCCGATTGCCCCATTGAAGCTCCGAGAACATCATCAATAGTGAGCTAACATGCACCGCATATCACTCACCCATGCATTGATATCAACTAACTCACAAAAATATCTGCTTTGAGGCCGTGAACCGACATCAACTTCATAAAGTTCCAGGGGTTTTCTCTACATACAGCTACTTATCAGCACAATATGGTTGGTTGGGGATACAAATCACAAGGTAATTTCTGTGATTCAAGTGAATTGTGACAAACGATGAAATTGCTTATGTGAAGTAGCTGGTTATGACAATTTACCGCGTGAATATATTCACTAAGGTTACAGAATCGTGTTGCTGACATTTCACTGAACATTGTGAAACCCTCCATTTGGGCACATCTGGTTATACAAGGTAATACCAGGAAGAAACCCAACGATCAATCTCTTGGTCAGAATATTCTTCCCGTCACCATATTCGTAAATCTTGTATTATGTTTCCTAGATAACTGAAATGGTTGGGAATAATACTCACAAGGTCGCTGAAAACTCTTCGACAGCCCATGACCGGTTTCGCCCTTCTTGGGGCGTCAACCTTATGTTATGCTTGGTTGGAGGAAAGTTTTATTCACCATTTATTTGTTTGAACTGAGCAGTCCACTTGGAAGGATCATGCATACACACCAGATAAACTTTCCGCGCTTTTGTCAAATTTTTTTACCAGTGTCCGCAAAGTGCCGCTGTATGACAACCTCCAATACTGTGACCAATTCTGAGGTATCCAGTCGAACACTTGTTTCGGAACTTGTAGGCTGAGCTTTCTTCGCTCTGACAGAATTGGAAGATTCATCTAAAATCCACAGCTCATAATTTTCTTAACCATACATGGAGGGTGGGCCTTGAATTTCCTTCAGGATTGATTTGAACATTTTACAACAACCTCGCCAGCTCATTAAGACGATCCTTTTCGATTAGTTGTCAGTGCTCGCTATGGATTGGGCTAACTGAATGTGTACAAGTCTAGCGCAAAAACAGCACTCATCAGATTAAGTTATTTTTGTTCAATTTACCGCGTCGATGTTTGGAGCTTTTCCTTTTTCTTTTGACTTCCGTATTGTCTCACACATTAAAGTTAGGGAGGAAACTCTTCCCAGTATGGATGTTCAGTGTTGCTATCAGAATGAATATCGATTTCCCGTCCGATTCATCTGAGTTTTGAGCCCTTTAGACTCGTTTCTACCAAGTTTTTTTACTTTCACCAAATACCCCTTGTGTTCGTTCATTGATGACGCTTCCATTGTAAAGAGAGTATTGCCACCGCCTTAAGCTTTAATTTTCGGGCTCATCGGTAAAATTTTACCCTCAGAAGAATGTCGTGGTAACGAGTTGTACTGTGTGCTGATTGCACAGTTTAATATGTATCTATTACACCAACTCAGTGGACTGAATTCTACACAAACTGGATGCGTAAGCGGTTCCTTCAGACTAACGTGTACTGAGAACGGTAAACACACAGCTTCGAACCTCTGCAATGTAGTTTGTAGGGAGAAGCCATGTCCTCAAGCTGGTCATTGTCTTCGCCCACAGATACACAAAATGTCTAACCTAGAGGAATCTATGCAAACGCTTAGCGGGATCCATAACACATGACCGAATGGCCAACTGGCGATTGCATACATGTGTGACAAATGAATTCTCGCTATGTCATTCTGTATTACATCACATAAGTCTTATGAAGAACAACTGCTGACCAGAACTGATGTGTGCAAGGTGGTCGATACTCATTTGTGATTCCACACACGGAAATTCGTTCAAAGTTTCGGATCTCAAGTCTACTTCTCGCACACTCTGCTGCAAAATTTCTGCATTTTCGCGACACATATGAATTAGTACTGTTCGTTAGTTATCACGGCCTCAGTTGCTCTGCGCATTGTCAGACTTATCTCACATGTCTGTACCAGACAGACGTCAAATCAGCTGTTGTGTACTGCCCGTCCATGTGAACAGTATGGTGAATAGGGAGCGTAGAGGAATCGTGTTACAATCGACGTGCACTCAGAAGCATCAGGGAAAAATCACACTCACATTGAAAATTCAGATAAGTGCGGTATATTTTGATGTCTGCCACTTCTTCCATTTGACCGGCCCGATTGAAACCATAATGTGCACTTATCCTGATGACAGTGAAGGACTATTTTAAATTTTTCAACAGAGAGTTCATCCTGCCAGTCTATTTTGAAAGGCCGGGAAGCATCGTACAGTTGTCATCCTTGTTGAGAATCATCAACGTGCGCATCTTACGAAACTCACAGAAAAAGTTGTTGAGCTGTAACACCCTTTGGGTGCCTAGCTGCCATGCCACCCAAAGAAATCACTGCAAGGTTGCTCAAGCCTAGACAGAGGAAGTCAAGAGGCAGAGTTCGGGTTAAGACCGCGGACCTTCCGGTCAGTTAACTCGCGCTCTAACCACTAAGTCATATGAACCCGCAACGTTCTGGTCCGTAGTTGAACATGTAACCGTATGGTCGCAAGATGCTGATCAACAGTGTGATAAGCTCTCCCTCAGACAGGACATAATGCCACTCATCGTTCAATTACGGAAACCGAATCACGTGTTCATGTACTTACTGTCCCGTTAAGTGACGACTTTTCAAGAGGATGTTTCACTTTTGTGAAACTAGTCTTCATCTGAGCCAATTGTAGATGCCTTTTTACTTTTCCTTTCCCATATTTGAAAGAAAAACATCATTTTAGTTGCCTAACTGATTGTTTTAGGTAATGAGCACCTCCGGCTACAGTTCTTAAAGCACGCACTTGAACTCAAATGAAGTTATAAATTTGGATAGCCAACAAGTCCTCAGAAGGTTAAGAAAAACAGCTGGTGTGCAACAACGTTCACTGAAACTTCCATTCTGCTAAAGTAGAATCCAGTATTAGGTTTCTCGCTAGCATGTGATGATGTAAAGCAGGTTCGAAGTAGAATTCCACTGATAAAAGTCTGTCCTTGTTCATGCTCGAATGTCCCAGAAATTGTTCCGTGACAACACGAACTGTATATTCATGCTGGCTTATCAGTCTTCCCAAAGTGGGAAGACCTATTTGGAAAAATTAAGAAACACTTGTTTATCATTTTGGTTTTCACAGGAGACTCAACCGAACCTCTTCTTTACGATATTCTCCAACTGAATGTGCTGCACAAAGGTTGCCTTATGTTTCAGCTGGTACGATATTCGAGATACCACGGTGTATTTTCTTACAGGAAACTACTCAAAAGGTTGCAGGAAACTCTTCAACAGCCCACGACAGGCTTCAACTCTCTTGGGGCTTATCAGTTAGACGCAGTCCCTGGGTCCCTGTCAACCTTGCGTTCTACTTGAACCCGTGTTGAACATCAACAAATACACTTATCTGCACATCAATTCGGTTTTCATTAGAGACTCAACTGAATCTCTCCTTTACCACATTCTTGGTCCCCAATCACTCAATGGCATTTCTGAAACAGCGCAATATGGTGGAAACATGCACCTGATGCGAGCATTCATCCAAAACATAATACTATGTTCGGGGTAAATATTAGCGCCCAGTACTCCGATTTAGACAAACTTGTCTGGGTAACTTTTGAACACAGTTTGATCCCAATTATGTTACAACACCTAATAGTAGTGGATTTGAAAGTGTATATTATCAACCTAGACGAATATGTTCTTGCTGTTTGGCCCATATGCGTCTTTCCAATCCGCTGAAACGTCCCCTAGAAATTGCTTCATCAAGAATTTCTGGAAGAAATCTTGCGCCGGAGAGGTTTTGTGAATCAGCCGCGTCCTTGAATTATTGGGGTATAGTGCAACTAACTTGCATTTACACATCTATCCTAAAAGGAACAACAAACGAGTAGAGCATCGCACGATAATTTGTAAATTTTCCAATGGTGAGTGAGTTCAGTAAGGTAACTACGGATAAGATGAATTAAGTTCGCCTGCTTTTCATTCCCTGTAGATTCTAACACATTAACTAATGGTGCTTTGGCTACATTCCCAGGATTGTGCTTTACATGGAGCACGACTGATGTTCTGAAACGGGACCATATTTGCAATTATCAGTGATGTGGTGGTGGGCATGTACGCCCTTGTCACTGTCGTACTCAATATTTTCAACTCAATCAACTGGTACGATAGCAAACAGTACGTTACTTTTAACTTATCTCTGATTGTGGTTAAGACAGTATCCTCATTGTGCTGAAATCCTTCATTTACTGCTGAAACGGGACCATATTTGCAATTATCAGTGGTGTGGTGGTGGGCATGTACGCCCGTGTCACTGTCGTACTCAAGATTTTCAACTCCATCAACTGTTACGATAGCATACAGTACGGTACTTTTAACTTATCTCTGAATGTGGTCAAGACAGTATCCTCATTGTACTGAAATCCTTTATTTACTGCCATTAGTGCCTTTACTGTCATGACAACAAACCAGTGCGCGCATGTTTATATAACAAGCGTAAATGGGAACCAACCGTTTTGGGCACAGAAAAGTGAAGGACTGTTTGGGGAACCTAGTTCCGGCCTGAGCGGTGTTTCGACTTTATCACAAGACCTCTAAAGAAAGCGCAGATGCCCAAGTTTGTTCTGCATATTTACCGGAGCCAATTTTTTAGGAGGTTAAAACGCCTGTTTTGTCCATTCAACAGGACTACTGCTGCAAACTAGAAATTAAGTTGCATCTTCGGTTTACATGAACCTAGTTTGCAGATGTGTGTAGTTCGCCAAGTACTATCAGTTCTTATAGGCCACTGCTCCTGATGAACGATGTAACAATGAGAGTGACTTAACTACTCCTAAGCTTCTAACTACACACAAGAGGCGACTTGGAGTAAAGGTGAACACCGAAGTAGAAGGACATTGTGCGTGTGTGACCGTTATATTTCCACAGCTAAGCCCTGCTGTATGACCATATCCCACGTGGTAATGCTTCAGCAGACGCAAAACAGTATTGGGGTGATAGTCTGCTCTGTAAGTGAATGAATTTAGGTTATCCTGAGAGTCGTTCTTCAACGCCATCTGACCTGACTTATCCGTAAAGTCCCGACTCCAGTTACTTTGTGTGAGCTGCTCAAAGCAGGATAGCCTCCTTCTGCATCCGGAATTACTTTTAGTGATAGTTACATAGACCCGCGAATGGAGGGTTCCGTTCGACTGTCCTGAACTTTAAATTCCGAGTTATCCACGTTTAGCTAGTACGGCCCAATGTTAATGAACTGGGTGGAATTACTGAGTCAGATAGCTGGCATCTGATTGGTCAGTTAAAAGGTAAGTCACCTAATAAGTGGTAGCTTACAAATTGACCGTTGATCATTAATTAGACTTTCAACGTTTTTTCGATAATTTGAGTGGGACAGACAGTCCTGATTATTAAGATCGGATCATTATTCCGTTATTTTGTGACATCGTAAGCTTCTGACTTCAGTTTTTAGTACGTGATTGCGCCACGTTAAAATAAGTGGGTTGCTTAATCCCACATGTCAGGATATACGAGACTAAAACTTCATAAGATGGTTAACTACAAGGGCTTGAACAAAGATACTGATAAACGTGTATGGGTGTAGCTGGCAACCGATTTCAGACTTGGGAAAAACGTTCTCTTCAGCAAAGGAAATCGTGTCTAGGCTGCAGTTTTAGTCTGTGGCGCATAAGCGTCCTGGGGTTATTAACAGCTGCTGAATTTTTGCATGCGAATACAATTTGCAAAGGCGGATCTACCAACACAAGCATTGCATTTAGTAGTATGCACAATATAGTTCTGATCCTATAAGCTCATGGGCATAGGGTGATTTTACTTGCCTAAAGCTTGTGAGTCTCCAGGACACTTATATTGAGGAGAAGCATGTATGGCATACTCCTAGAGGCAGCATAAGGAAACATGAGCGTTCTAAACCAAGAACGCAAGTTTGCTGACAGTCCCCTCATTTTCCTTCTATCACACTGCAAACATGGGGAAAAAATCCCACTCGTTACCGAAGGTCTTGCACTGCTGTTGCTTTTTACTGCGCTCAGAACCGATAGCGCACTCATGTGAATTCGACTGACGTAACGTCGCACGTAGTTGTGTTTAATGAGAGTCGGTATTTGACTGTTTACTGTGCCACAGTTCCATTCCAGGATACCTTTTTACTTAAACGTATCTTCGTAGTTCCGATAGGTTTTACGCATACTAATTAGCATTATTTGGTGGTAGCCACCTCCTCCAGGTGACGTGGTGGCACTGAAATGGATAGCTTGTAAAATGTCTTATCTCTTGCAGAGTTGCATCTTTTTCAGGGGAGTTCGTTGACGGACCGCCGGACGACGTTATGTAAATTTTAAATGATTGCCGTCCGTGGACTTCATAAGCCCTGAATAAAGCTAACTCAGATCAACCTGATGATGTGAGAGCCGTTTTGCCGAGTTCACCTCTCCGAAATGTGTTCACATGTGCAATAACTCGAGTAGAATCTACATCGGGCGATGCAGGCGATCAGACTCATCTTCGAGAATCATTATGACACTAGTTGTACAGAACCGGCAATATTTCGAAGCGATCTACTCTGAAGTGATTTCTGGGGATCGTTCCGTTTTTGGCTGCCATAAGATAACTTTTTTTGGTTCTGCTGCGTAGGAGTGGCTTAGTTGAAGGCTTCGAGTAGACTGATGTGACATGAGAACTTAACAGCTGCTAAGAAGAGGATGGAACATGCACTATCGGACAACATATGGATAAGTGTGAAGAGGCTGTTTGCTAGAACCATGCTTCACTATCATGAAAAACTCTAACCAAAAAAGCTTTTTATCTCGTAGTTTCGTTTATTGGGTGTTACATAAATACTTGGAAGGAAATGAAGCTTGTCAGCCCGAAGGAAACAAGTGCACACAAGTGAAATGAAGTACAGAAATGATCTGCCAAAGGATATAGAGTATTTTTTGCCCGAAACAAAGCACCGGTGTAACGCTAACGAATTATCTCCGTAGGTCGGAAAGTCAACTCGTACAGTCAATGAGTAAAAAGCTCATTGAGATCGAAAACGATCCCATGGTTAATGTTAGTGTGAGGACAGTTAGTAATGGTCAACTGACATCTCATTCTGTCACTGAAGCAAATTTATGCAAAAAAAAGTCAAGAAGCATTGCAGCTGTTTCATCTTTGTGGAGAACCATCACCGACCCACGACAGTTTGACAACCGGCGGCTTAACAGCACCCAGATTAGCTCGTACTTAGAGGAGCACTGCTGTTCAGCCGGTCGTTGTCGAGTGGTTGAGCGTTTAACTACTGGCCGGAACGTCTCGGGCTGTCTGAGTTTCGTGCGACGTACACTGTGGATGATTCGCAATAAGTTAAAGCAGCTACACAGTGCTCCTCGGCTTTTTAGCATATGTACATTTCCGTGATTGCCTTTTTATTACCGTACTCTATGTATTTTGCATCTCAAATGAAACTTTATAGGCCCCTTATTTGTCCACGTTAAATCAGTATTGAGCTGTTCTCAAACTGTCCATATGTGCCACGTTTATTGCTTGCACCGGCACGGTTAAATTCTGAAACCGTGACCATCGTTCATTCCTGTCGTGCTCCATCTATGCAATCGTCCTCGAGATAGACAAACCAAACTGGGCGAGTTCTCCGAATATCGTACAGAGTAGGGGAGAAAAGCTCTGAAACTTGGGTAAGCTGTGGCCTTGATGGTCTACTGAATGGACGCAAGACATAGAGACATAAGGGATGCTTTTAAGATAGTGGATTTGATAGCCTGGCACAATCGCACGTGGCTGTCTCCCACTGTGTACTAGAAAGATAGCTTAGCCTATAATTTGAGGGGCTTCCAGGGTACGGCAACTACTGCAAATGAACAGTCTTAGAATGCGGGCTGTTGAGGTCGTAAGAACTATCATGTTCAAGCTAACAAAAGCACTAGACGTGACCAGTGCTGTCAAGAATGTGCGCTGCATCAAACCAAGAACAAAACAGATCCAAGTATTTCTTCGTTGCATTGCTGTTCTACGCTTTCAGCTAGCCTGAATAAGTGTCTTTGCAGCCGACCATTTCATTGCGACTTATGTAACGTATCAAATCATCTGGTTTCGAAGACTGCGTAGGCTTTTACCTCAGCGGAACATCACTTGGGCTACTTTCTACCAGATACTGTTTTTGTCCTCAAATGGCGTCCCTCAAAGATAACGAGTTCGATTCGACGAGGAACAAATTTTCAGCGCTTATTTGCAGTTATGCTAGAAAACATGTAACTTGATGGCTCAACCTGGAATCCGCACAACCATTTGAAAATCATGTCTATTCAAAACGCCGAGCTGGCCTGTTGTTACTAGACTGAAAAGAATGGTATGTTTCAAATGTTAGAGTCATCTTCCGGTTCGCGCGCATGATAAATTTTATATGCATTTGACTCGTGCCACTTCTCGGGATGTTAAGGAATAATGAAAAAAGATTGGCATTATTTTCAGGGTTGAGTATAATTGGGCAAGGTAAGTTCCCAGTTTCCGAAGTTACAGATCAAAAACGATTTCACAAAAACAACATGGACGGGCAGATTTTTCAGCCATTGCTGCTTCGGCAAAGTATCACAAACCGTAGGTGAAAAAATTTTCACCTCCTGCAACGGACCACTCTTCTGTAAATACACAGGTACCATGTGTGTCTTGCTTCGTTTCTGACTTTAGGAAGAAACTCCAGCTTAAAATGGTTCCGTTGCTCAGAGTAATTCTCGGGGATATGGCTCATTCAGAGGTTTCGCAAACGAGAGGAGCAGCTCTTAAGTTCATGACGGTTGAAATAAGTGATAGGGAAGCCAAAGATGTGAACAAAGAGGTTGTCTTTGGAAAGCCAAGTGAACGAGACTCAACCTCAGACCCAGATGCAGGCCTAAATTGCGTCAACATATGAGGGTTATCATGATTCTGGAATTGTCCGTGAGCGGGACGGTGGCTTTCTGCTATGGTACCGAAGTTTTTTTAGGTGGCTGGTCTGATCATCAACAAATATATTCTCACGTCAAGTATAAAATATGGGCAAGAATCTGCTGTGTCGATATGAGCCAGCAAACGGATGCTGGAACTTTTAGCCTGAACATGAAAATGCCTCTTGACATTGGAAGTACTCAGGTACTCAGTAGCATCTCGCCCTCAACGAAGCCATTCTTTCCATACTGCAAGTAATAACATTATTCCTAAACAGAAAGAGTATAGACTTTAAGGCGTCCGGTGACTCGTGAAACAATTTACCAAGTTTACTAGACAAGAGTTGGTAGAACAGGTAAGGTAGAAAACAGGCTCCAGGACATTCAACGTAAGGGTGAACAACTGATAAATTTGACAAATGGACTTGCATCGTTGATAAGTTTCACAGATGCCATGACAAAAGCACATGTTACTCTGCATATTGCTCAACAGGCCCAAACAGTCGTTACGGCAGAATGGTGACAAAGGCAACGTGGATCAAATTTCAGCACAATGTTCGAGAAAATAGTCTGAAAATGTATGTTCAACAAACAAGACATTCACTCTCATCAAAAGTGAACAAACAGGTTAACCGAGGCTAGCGACGGAGCAAAGATATCTACTTCAAACAAGTCAGGCTTATAGACAGTAAATGTCGATGGTAGATGATTTCTGCAATTCTAAAATTGTGATTTGATCATATCTGTGCATTTTCTGCAGATAACTGAACAGTAATTTTATGGTGGAACAGACACGTTTGTGGGATTACAGCTTGAACTCCAGAGTAGTGGCCAGTACAATTACATAACCCGTACACACTGACTGAGCTAAGGCATCCATCCACGCTGGTCGCATCTGACTGCCAACTAATCTCAGGAAAACAGAAAGTCATAGCGGACCCGACGCTGTACGTCGCATCTGACTGCCAACTAATCTCAGGAAAACAGAAAGTCATAGCGGACCCGAATGACGCTGTACGTGACTCGTATTCAGTCAATTGTAGAAATCCTTGAAAAATTTGCCCGGACCAATCGCAACGTCGGATTATAAAATCGCTCGTCGCTATGCTTTAAAAATTAATTAGGTATCCAATGAGAGCCGGGGGAATTCGGTAGCCCGGTTAGATAATTGTTCGCAGAACTCAATCGAGGAGGAATAGCGTATAGTGGAGATTGAGCTATCTTCTAGCTTGCGGGATACTACAACAAGGAAAGACTGTGTCTGATAACTGGAAAGCCTTGTCCCGATTAAGACGACCACGCCTTCAATACCTAAGGCCTGCGGGAATCGTTGGAATAGTTTCCTCAATATCTTTGGATGGGGGTTGAAGACAGTCCTGTTATAGTTGGCAAGCGCATGGGTTATGTCAGTGCAAGATATACTGCTAACATCATGAACATATACAGGGATAGAGTTAGGCTAACTGCACCTCAGTTTTAATAGGGTTCAATTTCATTATCTGCGTGTGGACATTATGGTTTGATCACAAAACGGTCAGATGGTGTCAGTGTTGCCATTTGTCGAAATGCTTCTGAGAAGGTAGGCGTGTGATTCTCGACCAGATATTTGCTGGATATCTAGGTACGTAACAACCAGGTTCTGGTCATTATCATAAGACAGATTGGCTTTGGCCATATTGTGAAACGATCAAGAAGCAGATGGTGGTTTAATGCTAGTGCTTTTTCATTACTCTTTCCAGCCTATTACTCGCCACATCATAGGCTGGGTCACATCTGGATGCCATCTTGCGATGCAGGATGTTAATTGGCTATTTCTATGAGGTATAGAATTAGCTGGCGTTCAGGAAGAGGTTGTATATGTCGTGGTTACCCAGATGGAAGGGTACCGTCGGAGTCAGATGGGGATGAAAGTTTGGTATAGCGATGCTTGACTGAGGGTGGTGGCGATTCTAAGGAGCAGAGGTTCTGTGACATATAGATGGAATGTGATGTTGTAAGGGCGCAACGTCGGGGAGTCAGGAAAGTAAGTTAAAAGCTCCATATATTGCAGGAGATATATCGACGACTGGCCCATCCGGGAGGCTAGGGCGAATTGGTTGCTACTGCTTCCATGCTTGAGCAGGTGGAGGAATGCCCCTTGTTCGTTTTTGAACGTCCGTGCAATCTTGTTCTCCTGAAAACTTTTGAGGATGCCGCTTGTTCCATTCTTATCCTGATATCGCGGATGACTAACACAAAGGATATGTACAAAAGGTACTTCTGTTGTGATCTTAGGGTCACACGTTTGCGCAGAACAATATAGGACATCGCTGGAGTGATCCCCAGGGCCTTTTAGATTCTTGTAGATCACCAGATGACCTGAATTGGGAAACCCTCTATTTTAAGATTGCCTCCACACGGCACGACCCAAAAACAATGTGACCGAATGTTTCTTTCAAAGTTGAGGAATACTTATGGACATTTTGGCCTTCGTCGTAAACACTCGTTTTTATTTGCTGAATCCGGATGCACGCATGAAAAACTTGTGTAGATCGAATTGTGATCATTCAGAACTGACTGTTACTATTTCAAAGTGCTTCCGCACTGTGCCATCTTTATATCTTTGGTTTGCAATGCGGCACTTCAAAATATACGGCCAAAAGCCCGACAGTATTGTGTACGAATAGATTTCTCAGTCCCGATGTATTGGCATCACCGTGATGTCATGTGAATGTACCTTATGTCCTACGTCCCCAAAAGTGGAACAAGACTTCGACAACTGTTCAGCGAAACCAGAGCGAGACCATGACATAAACAGAGGTTTGTAGCCAGATGACAGCATACGCATGCAATTCGGCATCCCTGTGTACCAAGAATTATCACAACGTGATTCCAACCACCAAAGCTACCAATAACCGGAAGTTTGGTATACGCTTATTCCTTAGAAAACATGTGAGCAAACAGAGAGTTTCCAATTCATGTTTGCGACGAACAGATGAAATCCAAAAAAACAGAGAGCGGTAGTTGGCTGCGACCCAACAACGTCCGCAGTAGCTGAGACTTATTTGAAATTCTGCGAAGATTTCGCGAGAAATTTTAGCCATCTTTCACCAAATTTCTATTAAATAGCGAACTATCTGGCTGACCGCGAAACAAACAAAATGTGGCACCGAAACCTTCAAGCTGTGGAACGTCGAAAACCATAATTTTTGACGAAATATGTACTTCATACCTGAAGAAATAAATCTCCCAAACACAATGAGAAATTCGAGCTCATTGCAGCACGCTGCTCGGGGTTCAGCGAATGTGAAACAGACAATAGACCATCGAGCGTAGAGAGTAAAGTAACGAAGAGGCGAATTAGGTGCGTGCCTAAACTATCGATTTAAACAAATTTCAAGAATATTTCGATGGACAGAGGTAGTCAAGAGTTTCTCAGATATAATAATGTCTTTTACGCTAAGTCCCTACTCGAGTTCTACCTGCTTCCACCCCAGTCGTTTTTCAAGAAGTTTTCCGCGGACTGCTACCTGAATTTGAGAATGAATTTACAAACGTTCTCAAAAACAAAAAACACCAGGGATGCAGCATTCTTCGACTTCGCAAATCTTGCGTAACGATTTTTGTTAACAGCTCCTTCACAAACTCGAATAGAGTAACATTCATCGAAAGATCCTGCACTGGATCACCCGTGTTTTCCTAAGCAGAACCTTCAGCTCCAAAAAACAGCGTACCCCTCCTGGTTAGCGGTAAAGGCGGAAATCTTCGAAGATATCGTTTTGGAGCAAGCACATCTGCCAGTATATGATGATGATCTTATAGACACGAGGGCGAATTGGTCGACAGCAACGGTTTTCGTAATTCTAATGACAGCAGATATGAAATGGCCTAGGGAAGCTGGGCATTATGTTGGCGCACCTCCTAAAACCAGAAAACTCGGCCGTTTCGCGCTTGATGAGCAGGCTAGTGAAGAACACTGAGCAATATCTTGAGAAGTTACTATGAATAGGAGGTATATAGCTGCCTTTTAGCGTGTCTCTCCCACTGCCTCTTGAAAAGACCATCAACGAGGAGCCCTAGTAGAGGTTTCATCCTGTGAGTGAATCCAATCTATGCTACAAAGCTGTTCAATCTTTATCATTTATCATCACCAATGCGCAGCCCGCGAAAATCCAGAGTCTCGAACTCCTGAACTGGTCATTTAAACTTGAGGCCACGACTGTCTGTTCAGCAGTGTGATTAGCCACACCTAGACTTGGCTTCAGTTATGATACGAAATCTTCAGATGAACTCTCAAGGCTCCTCATACTATCACCAGTCTACAGGTGGCTCAAAGTATAAAATCCACCCAATGGGTGGAATTTCCATCCGTGCGTTTCTCACTCGAGGAGCCAGTCAATAGGCAACTGCGTAATCAAGGGATGACTAGCGCTATGTCCTGTCAAACTGTGAGCTAATCACACTGCCATTCAGCTGCTTGTGTCCGAACGAGTGTGTTCAAGCAGTGGCCAGTAGTTAGTGGGTTCCAATCTCTCTGTGTCCCATAAGATCTCTACTGCTGATAATTCCTAGTGAGTAGAATATAGCCGTGCAGTGCTCAGCTTTTCGGCATAGCTTGGCTTCACTTACAGGGTGTAATCTCCAATCAAATCCCGCTATCTGCTTACAGTACCACCAACAAAGAGCCCGCTGTTAAGAAACTGATCAACCTCTGATTGACTGATGCCTGCGGACTGCCGAACGCTATATGGGATATGCCGGCCAGATTATTCATATCGGACTAGGATAGATGCTGTGACGAGCGTGTTCATTGGCCAGCTATGAAGATGGTCGCCTGCCATTGGTCTGTGGAGTATGGTAAGTGCCCAAAGTAATTGATATTCACGCGCTGGACTACCGAACCGTCGTAATTCAGTCTAAATTATTCATCCTGAAGATTGTTTGGCCCCCATCGTTTTTCACCATTCGTGCCCAAAGTAATTGATATTCACGCGCTGGCCTACCGAATCGTCGTAATTCAGTCTAAATTATTCATTCTGATGATTTTTGGCCCCCATTGTTTTTCACCATTCATGCCAGTCACAACGAAACAGACGTGTAAGGTAGCTGTTAGGCTCAGGCCTGTCCAGACTCGCCCATCAACTCTACCTCCGTGCGAATTGCAAGTGCGCGGTTCTTATAATCTGCTTGTTGTGAGACAACTTACGACGGATTTCTATAAGTCTTGTGATCTCCTTCACTTTCATTTCTTCTGTCTAATGAACTAGCCTCTTTAGTCACCTGTTTGCATTGCAAAAAGTGACGTAGAACCTGTTCTTTATAATTTAGCACTATCAAGCTGTAGCGATGAAAACTCAACAAGTCCTTTTCCGGCCAATAGTTAAAGCCTTTAACTTCGACAACTGAAGAGGAATCTAGACGGTCATCCTCGTGGATGCAATTGCTGTTTAGCTTTTTCTGCCGTGGACCAGCAGCAGAGATTTTTAAGCAAGTAGGGGAGTTGTACCTCCATCAAAGAATAAAATCAGTAAAGAAACCGGGACAAGGTCCAAATGGGTATTAGCCAAGGTTTTCAAATCCATATCTTTCAAAATCTTTAAGAAAAGCGTTTGTCAGCCATTTTAGTGCAGGCTCATCCATGCCATATGGTTGAATTTTGAGCAAGTGGGTACGACACTCTGTGGAAAATAACGGTTTTCAGCAATATCTTGAGTACTGTATTACGTCTGTACAGTTGTGGAACTCACTTCACTGGATATTCAGAATTATGTGAATTGGTAACGGGAAATTCAGAGCCTTTACGCTGACAAACAAAGTGCTTCGATATTTTTCAGTATTATCTGCGTCGCGCGCACTACTGACGAACTGCTAAAGAAGAATGAATGTAGAAGACGCAGCAGAAACTGTGTTTTCCAGTGCTCTACGAATACTCATGGATATTAGAAGTTTTGTCACCTTTTGCCTCAAATTTCCCCTTCTGATAGTGCAACGTTGGTGGGAGCAAAGCCACCTTCTGCATCTGGGATCTCTGAAACCATTCAATTAGTAAATTAGTAAATTGGTCTCTGAAACTAGACAAGCATAAGACATTGGGTAATGATGAAGCAGACAGGACACTTTTACTGAAGTTGTTGGACACTTCGGCAGTTTTGTTGGAGCACCATTTTGGGGTTGTTTGGGCTTGCCTGTTGCTTCTCGTTGAGATGATATTTTATCCAGTCATAAACGGCTCCCAGCTCCCACCTATAGTCGGCAATACCTCTGGGTATAACTTTTAAACGGATGATTTTACACAGTAGATCCGGGATCAAGTGAAGTCTTTCCTGCCGTAGGTTTTGTAAGTCCTGTATTGGACGGTTTTCACCCTGTTGACTTAGAGGGAATAAATGGACTCTGGATATATTTTAAAATGTAGTTGGCCCTCAAAGTGCGATAAAATAATACCTGCAATATCCATCTAGCTTTTCCCGCCGATTGCTCTTGTTGCCGCGGGTAAAATCAAAGGGGAGATTAGATTATGGTTTCATCAAGGTCGAAAGTACTTAATCAAACAGAATCACAGATTGGTAACACGAATTGCAGTAGCGCTTTTGCTGAAATGGCTATGAGGGGCCAAAAAGAGATAGATATTCAAAGGCCCCGTAAAATAAAGAACCTGGTTCAGCACATGTCGCATCATATATTCCTTCATCCCTTCACACAAAATCATGACAGCGAAAAGAAAGAAAACAGAGGAAAAACTGAAGAAGGAAAGTTCAAAATGATGTTGCGGCTGAACTGAGTTGATCCGAATGCTTGGTTCCTTCTCCGCTTGGTTCCTTCTTCTCCTCCTCTTGGCTACATTGTGGATGGCAGCGGTTTTAAACCTGATACAAAACGTCTATCCCCTTTAGCAAATGCGCCATCACCAACCAATCTACAAGAACTGCGTTCGGTTCTAGGAGCACTCCGGTATTACACCCGTTTTACCCCTAATTTCGCCGAACATACAAGTTGTCTGTTTCATGTCATATCTTCCAATAAATTTTCTTGGTCTTCCAATCATGAGAAGACGTTGCGTGCACTGCTTGGTTATCTTCAGACTTCGACTGTTTTGAAGCCATTTTCCGCCAAACATCATTCGACGATCATTACTGATGCTTCTGTTACTGGAATAGGAGCAAGCTTTGAACGGTGAAAATGATTCCTCATGCCGACTTCTTGTCAAGAATTCCATCATGCGACTCTGATTCAAACAACTCAGATTGTCTGTTGATTCAACCATTACCAGTCAAGCAAGATGTGCTAACACTAAAAGATATTTCGCTCCCATTTTTTCTGCACTGCGACGTGGCTGGACGCAGCAAGAAAGACGCCGATTTCCTACTTTTTACTGTCGCCGCGAATGCTTATCCGTTACTCCGGATGGTTTTCTGTGTTTCGAGGATAAAGTTGTCATTCCACCGACTCAGCAAGCGGCTGTTCTTGCAGATTTACACTCTGGTCATCTGGGTGTCGATAAAATGAAATCCCTTGCACGCTTGTCATGCTGATGGCCAGAATTGGATGCTGATATCAAGCATACTGCTAAGAATTGTGTTAAGTGTGTACATAAGATTCATAACAAGTCTTCACAGTGGTATCCGTGGCCAGTTACTTGTGAAGCATTTCAACGAGCTCATGCTTACTACTGTGGTCCTTTTCTCGATAAATACTACACTTTATTTGTTATTGACGCATATTCACGTTGGCCTGAAGTTTCTCTAACTACGTCTCCAAGTGCCGAATTCACTCTGCGAGCATTGAGGAAAGTATTCAGCCATGAAGGTGTACCAACTGTTTTGGTCAGTGACAACGGCATACACTTCACTGCAAAATTCTCCGAGGAATGGTTGATAGGTCTTGGATGTCGGCATCTGTTTACTGCTCCGCGGCACCCCCAGTCCAATGGACTTGCTGAGAATTTTGTCCGAACACTAAAGTCTTCCATTATTTCACTCTCTCCTACTACTTTTGTGGGATTGGACCGTGGGATCGATAAGTTTTTAACGCAATACAGGAATGACGTTCATTTCGTTACTGGGAAGAGTCCCGCGCTTCTATTTAAATCCCGTTCGTTGCGTGTAAATCTTGACTGTACCAAAACGGCTGACGTTACATTTTTCAAGGGTAATTATTTACGACCTTCTACAGGAATAGTACTTTCATCAACTGGCAAACGGATGGTCACAATTCTCGATTTGGATGATCTCTCTTGTCACCGGAGACCCATTGGCCAGGTTGAGTTCAATACCAAAGGTCAGTCTGTTAACGGCACTCCTGCTGTTTCAAATATTAATGAGTCCTTTGTAGATGATCTTATGGTATCCGAACAAAACGTTGTATCCGAAGAACGCACTACCTGTGAAGAATCTGAAGTTCCCATTCCGAAAAGACCCGAAAGATTACGATCAAGACCACCACTGGACTATAAAAATCCACACGCTCATTCAAAGTGTGGTGGATGTGATGAACATGACTGATACTCTATTCATTGCTCCTGGTAAAGTCACTTATTGGTTGGCCAGACCACTACAGACTTTTGTGATATAGCAACCAAATGAAGGGGGATTATAGTTTGACCAATCCCCTAAATATCAGTTTATAAAGTATATGTAATGTAGTTTCCGCCTATATTCCGGCAGGAATCCCCAATACTACCGATCAGGTTGCTTACCATATGAAACAAACGTTCAGTTTTGTGGACGAAAAGTAGAAGGGATAGTTATACCCGACTTTTAAAGTGGGCGATTTGAGTCCAAATTTAACCCGCACTACGCCATCTCAAAGCCGACGGCGTCGAACATCGTTGCCACATCAGAAGAATGTTTGTGCACCTAGGAGTTTGCGTGTTTCGGAGGCAAGAAAATTAGAAAGCAGTGGTATGAATGGGCACAGTATATTGATGAGATATGGATTTTAAATGTCTAAAGTTTTACGGGGAGCTTAAAGTATGCTCACAAAATGTAATCGGCAACTGCTGGATCTTGAGCACAGAAAAATGATGACAGTCAGTAATCGTCAGCATGAAGCGGTTCAAACTTTGAGCTTCATTGTCCTGCAGCACCTTCTAACGTACGTCCATACTCTCTTTTATTCGAGACTATTCATTAATTTATCATTCTCGGTGCACATTACATTACCTAACGTTCTGCGTGGCGAATTGAGTTAGGAACAAATGCTGTGCACTACAGTAGCCGTGTCTTGTATAACGTTTTCAGGACAACGTTTCTGCCGAGGATGGCACTCAGCGGCCTTAATAACATTGGGCGCGTGACGCAAAATACACCCAGCTTACTACGCACCAAATAGATGCACCCTCGTTTGGCGCACAAACTTGAGTTCGTGCAAACTGGATCTGAAAACAAGTAGTTCTCAGGCAAATAATGTAAAATTTCTGTGTTTGAAATTATCCAAACTCTCAGTATGGATGTGCTGAGGGTAGCAGCCAGATGGGGTCGAAAAGGGATAATGCGGTGTGTTAGTTGGATGTATCAGTAAGTTGGTAGCTCTCACCAACTGTTCACAGAGAAGCACAAGAACATAGACTAATCATTTTATTCTCTGAGTACCAAAACACGTGGATTCGGGGAATGACTGCATCAGAATGCGGGAGTACAACCTATAAACATACAAAGGGCATTAGTCACTGGAAAGGGCTCTCAACCTCCTCTAGATGGTTATCAAAAATGTCTTCATTTTCTAACATTATTACTGCCGTCGCTTCTGAAACCAGACAAAAGGGGACTGTAATTAACGATGGCGCGCAATTAGATATCTGTTGGTCTTATTTGTGTTTCAAGAAGTATAACACCAGTTCCAGGTTGAACGTTTAGACCTCAACCGCCACGCAAACTTTTGTCATTGCAATCAGCCAAGGCCACTACGAAAGCCCACACGGACATTTTATAAAGCAAAATTCTGACATCATAAATCTAGAACCTAACAAAGACCCTCATATGATGATGTACAAAACTGTTATTAGCCACAATAGGTACATCCCGTCGGACACTAGTAAATGTCTGGCAAATGGTCCGCCAGATAGTGTATTGCTGTTAGGCAACCAAATCGTACGCAAGATGGGGTTTTCGAAATTTTACGGTTTTCTTCTGAACTCACAAGATCAGGTCCAGAAACACGCTATTTCCAATACTTCCCATAACATACGACGGGACATAAAGAACAAGACCTCTGCTACCTTACCCATGAAAAAGCTAACTAAAAGTAGGTTAGCTCAGTAGCAAATAGGTACCCTAAAACCGAATAAATCTGCTGTCGAATCACATGTGAATCAACGATAAACAGCGGTCATTTTCTAGTGCTCTGACTATTCATCAGTAACGCACATTACGTCCGTTTACCATGACGCCGTTTTGTTTCCTTGTTACTCTTTTTCCCGCGTTTCGTTCCCACCTAAACTCTGTTTATTTTTCAGTAGCTGGTGTTAATATTTTGTTACCCGTCCATCGTTTTTTGCAAGTTTGTCTCCGCCTGTTTTCGAGTGTCCGCTCGGATGAAAAAGGGAACCAGCCGGGAATCGAATTCGGAGCTCCTCGGATGGCCGATAGGCGTGTTGCCAACTACATCGACTCGGTACCCGAAGGCTCCTATTTTTGTCTTATCTATGTACTGCATCTGCCAGATGGCCTTTGGAGAGGTTTGTTTTAAACAACACTAACCGCGCACTCTGATTCGTCACTTGAAACGAGGAGCCATCAACCAAAGACAGTCCCCTACCTCCCGAGCGTGTTGACTGACTTCTGCGCCGTTATCGTTGTGCGGCCAATTCACACTAATAGACTGCCCGTATATATGCGTTTGTACGTAGTCTGGTGCATTCTTGCTGTCGCTTCCCGAAATCTCTGCTGCTTCGCTGACTATATTCTGCTCCTGCCGATTGCGCCATTATTGAGTGTATGTTTGCCTAATTCACGATGCCTATTAAACCATTTGTCCACAGAACCACTTCCTGTCAGTTCCAAATACATAATCTACTGCCCTCCTCTGTCTGTGACCATTGTCTACTGGATACGAATTACGTATAATCTGATGGCCGCAATCGTCCTGCTGGATCATTGGCTGCTCTGATCTTACATCTGAGTTACACACCCATAACTGGGAAGGTACCCTTAAGTTTGGCTGTTCTGTTGACAAGATTGCCCCTCGATACTCTTTTGCTACCTCCTGTTCCAGACTTTTCAACCCCAGTCCTCGAGACATCCGTACGTTTCGGGTGAGAGCGTAATTTTGGAAATATGTTGCTGCTTCGACCTCATGGACTGGTATGAATTATGCTCTTCCAGGTGTACTCCAGCCGATTACTGACTGTTTGAGTGATCATTCATAGTGGCCCGTTTTTGACCCGTATTTTGGCCATCAGGCATCCCAGAAGTCTCCGAACTTCACCTCTCCGGTATCCTGTTGTGACTTATGTTTATGTGCCTCCAATGTGCTACTGTTTTCTGGCCCTTTTGCACGGTGACTGGTCACTGGTGATCACCTGTTCATAGAGGTGGGTTATGCAAAGCACCAAACTTTTTGGAATTCTCCGACATTTTTTGTACTTCTGCTACAGTCCTTACTGCCTCCAGATTTACCATGCGTCCTTTCTGGTCTTGACATGTAAAAATAAGAGGTAGTGGGTAGTGCCCCTTGATGGCGAACTTTTTGTGCAAAAAAGCAACCAACTGCTGATTACCTCAGCTCCTGAGCCGCGTTCTCGCCCAAGGACAATGTAATGAACAAGCTTGATGTCATATTCACTGTTCTATTCATCATTCGCTTGTTTTCTTATTCCAGACGCTGTAAATATACGTAAATTCGAATAAATGCTCGCTACTTGCTACGCTGTGCTGAATGTTCGATTTCTAGTTCGTCTGGTTATACTGATTTACGTGCAAAATTAAACTCACAATTTGGCGATGCGACTGAAACAATTCAGCATGTCTGCCGAAATAGAACAACTTGATTTTAATCCAACTGCTCAAGTTGCAGACGACTGTTCATAATGGATGTCATGTGGCGTCTCACAGAGTCCGATATGGAGGATAAGAAATTCATGGCATATTTTCTACACTTCGTTTGCCAGGAGGCGTATGCAATGGTCAAGGATTTAGCATATCCTGAATCTCCAATCGATATATCCTACAATGCATCGGAAAAACTTCTGCAACACTACGAACAGATTAACTTCGTAGCACCCGAAGGAGCTAGGTTCAGTATGTTGACCCGCTTCCATTCCTAGTCGGTTCATGATTTCGTATTGCAGTTACAGACAAAGGCAGCCAAATGTGACTGCGGTGCCGAACTAGAAGACCAACTGCGCGATAGACTCATAGCTAGTACCGAACTGCTTGAATTACAGAAGCTGCTGCTCTATCCAGATCAACAAAATCAAACGACTCAGAAACTGTTGGCAGTACGAAGATGTGGAGCAGGTGACAAAGACTGATGAAGCAGTGTTGTGAAATTCTTCTAAGAGAAATAATTCAAGGATGCAGGCTGACAACTAATTCAAACCTCGAAAAAATTCTCGTGCCCCAAATCCATCTTCAAATCGCTTCATGGATCGTAACTCTAATTCGACGGCTCAAAAATTAGGTAAATGTGAATCTTATGACGAAACCATCCCAGATTTTCATGCCCCGATTTAAACAATTGCGATTGTTTATCGATTCAACCACTGCAAGTCGAGCGGGATACACTTGTTGCTGATACTCAAAGATATTTTGCCCCCATTTATTTTGCGCTGCAAAAGTAGCTGAACGCAACAAAAGCGACGCAGATTTCCCGCTGTTTACTGTCGCCGCGAATGTTTGTTCATTACTCCGGATGGTTTGTTTTGTTTTGAGGATAGATTTGTAATTCCACTGGCTCAGCGAGCGAGTTATCAGGTTGAGTTCGATACCAAATGTAAGCCTGTTAACGACACTCCTGTTGTTTCAAATACTAATGGGTCCCTTGTAGATCCCTTGTAGAGGATCATATGGTATCCGAACAAAACGTTATATCTGAAGAACCGGAAGTTTCACTCCGAGAAGATCCGAAAGAATACGATCAAGACCACCACTGAACCATAAAAACCCACACGCTCATTCAAGGTGCGCCGGATGGGATACAAATGATTGACACTGTACTCATTGCTCTATTCATTATTCCCTTGTTTTAATATCCCAAATGCAATAAATATATGTAAATATGAATACATACGTGCAACTGGTTACGCTGTGCTGAATTTCGAATTTCCGGTTCGTCTGGTTATAGTGATACACGCGCAGAACTAAACTCTCACAGACGACTTCATCAGCTTCTTCTAATGAACGGGTCACGAGCAACTAAATACTCACTGCACTTCAACTCTTTAAAGTCTGCCAATACTTAACGCGCTAACAGTATAAGCTTTACTTAGGACGATCGTCGAAACGCTCTAGGTCTACACAAAACGGGTGAGCACTGACCCGGCTTTCCGGATCGGATGAATGAGAAAAGTCACAATGCTAAGTTGCCCACAGGTTTTCGGTTGTTTATATTGCCTATACTTTGATGAGCACTGCATATGTCTATCAGCATAACTGAGTCAGGCTCTTCTCACCCATTCTGTTCCAGGTCAAATGCACACACAATTTAACGGAGCTTTGAAAATCTTCCGAGAAACCAGGTGCCGGGGGAAACTAGTACGCATTATCTTAGGATCGTTGGAGCATCTGCACAGTGCAAGTAAACAAACCAACAATTTTTCCTCGAAAATATGCAGAATCGAAACAAAACCTTAAGCCCTTACGATAAGGCAAG
Source organism: Opisthorchis viverrini (assembly GCF_000715545.1). Lineage (NCBI taxonomy): Eukaryota > Metazoa > Platyhelminthes > Trematoda > Opisthorchiida > Opisthorchiidae > Opisthorchis > Opisthorchis viverrini. The sequence goes on along the minus strand of NW_008751723.1, from coordinate 1,219,964 downwards.
GCCGAAGTATCGCGTTCGGCTCGGATGGCATATAGGTAATTCTGGATCGCCAGGTCAGTAATACACATGGTCATATCCCATTGACTAAGCCTATTTACTCACCACAAAAGGTCGGGAAATGCCACCGGATTGGTCCAAACAGCGCACACGCAGAGCACACCAAGGGAAGCATGTTTTCTTGTGGACAGTTTACCTGCTTGCGTGCCGGCTAAAATGTCGATTCCGAAACAAACGCGCTAAAAAACGGTTACCATTTTGAAACTAGGCAAGGGGGTTCTGGAACAAAGCGCGTAAGCCCGTAAGTCCCATACAATCCAGGTGGTTCAACGAATGCGGATAGCCGCTTTTGAAAGCAACAGTAAGGTCCACTTTCTTGAATACAACGGCAGCATCACCAATAAACAGGCAAATTTTTCAACCAGATAGAGGTGTCACAGAGCACTTTTGTGCAGTGCAGGACTTTCGACTCCCCCTGTGCACACTTGTGGGTGGTGTCGACGATCTTGTCGCCTCCTGTGTTACACTTAACCACTTGAGTCCCGGATGATCTTCAGAGCGGCGTTCGCTGAAAATTTGTGACGGAACATCAGAACCCATCAAATTAGGGCACCTACAGATATCGCTGATGGTAGTAGCCGTCACCACTGGGCTCCATCCCAGATAAAGAATCACCACTTCGCCTAAGTGTTGGCCACAACCCCACTTTGAAGCACTGACAACGAGCACACTTAGTTTGATACTGTGTTAAAAACTAAAATCCTGAAGCATACCTAACTCCGACTATATGCTGGTCAAAGTAATTAGCAATATGGGAAGATTTGTATTGGCCATATCAGTAGTTAAGCTATGTTGAAAGCCAGCATGAAACGTCGGTTCAAACTACACTGAAGGCGGACATAACGTTCAGTCCTCAGAAGCTGGTCTGGACAAATGTTTGAACTTGCCAATTCAGCTCTCAGGAGGACGAAATAAGAGCATATACCGCATATCACTGTGACATTGTCAAGCAAACGAACTGACTGCTTTATGCGCCGGAAACTCTTGTAAAATACTCAACCCTTGTGTCAGGATGCCGTGAAGCGTTTTATACCGTCTGGACCTTTCAAATCAGATTATCGCGCGCCCAACAAGTAGAGATGCTGCGTTTCTAAAGAACCTAAAGTTAACGGAAACAAGCGTTCAGTAATACGACTGGGTAAAATGCTTAATCCTACGGTCGCAAACTATCCCCACTGCACTGCACCGGCGCCGGCATCAAGTTGGCTGGCTAGCAATTCTTCTAAATTGTCCAAACGAACCGTTGACGAGGGCCTCCTTCCAGTGAACTGAAAGGTGTATTCAACCGCATTTTCCTCATTCTGGCTGGCTAGCAATTCTTCTAAATTGTCCAAACGAACCGTTGACGAGGGCCTCCTTCCAGTGAACTGAAAGGTGTATTCAACCGCATTTCTTTTCCTCATTCTCACCAACATATGCCGCAGAGCAATGGGACACATCTGACAGCAAGGTTTCCGCAACTACTCGATTGACAGCAAGTTGCTGTCAAACACGTGACATAGATTCTCACAAGGTCGCTCTGCATCGAAAAGATACCTGTCCTGTTAAGCACTCCGGCACAGCCGAAGGGTGGAGAACTCATCTTGAAATCGATTATCTTTGAAATCACGAGGGATTTTGATGATGATTCCCATGTCTCACCACATTAGACATTCAAACTTTGAGACATTCATTGAATGGACGAACCTCAGGTGGGGAATCTTTGCACCCGAACCTTCTATCCAAAATAGGTACGGTCCACACTCGTCACCGGATGGTGCCACTGATTTTTTCTACGCTAACAAGATTCATGGGTTGGTGATGGATCCAGATAAATGTTTTGCTGATAACCTCAAACCTAGCAGCTGGAACGCTTTTGAATTCTGGATGAATATTGACCAGGCGCGCTATAATACCGGCCTAGCAATTCTAACGGCTCAAATTATGGATCATATTGCTTGGTGGTTGTGTATGGTAGCGGCACAATGATATGTGGTAGGCAAATTCACCGTTGGATAACAAAGAGGATTTGTTTATCTGATCGATTTTCAGCATGCCACTCAGGCACAATCATGAGACAAACTGTAATCATGAAAATGAGGGTCACGGTAGTGAAGATGATCAACTGTTCTCTCCATCAGACAGGACAAGCTGATTTTGTGGCACCGTGTAGTGTGTGCGTCAAACCATCATGACAGGGCACAACTGGGAAGTGCACGGTAGTCTGAGGAGTGACGCTGCTGCGCTGAAGGTGCCCCGTGAGAGGTTACAAAAAAGTTACTGATACCCGGTCTGCGGAACGGATTGTACAACAGCAAGTGTATGCTCCCTACCATAGGATATATCGGAGATTGTCTGGTGACCTGATTAAACTTTGCTTACCCTTTAGAAAATTGTCTGGTTTAAATTATTCTCATTTTACTGTAGTGTTAGCACAAGGCGGCCTGATATTCTGTAAACCGTTTTTCACAGCAGCACTTTCTCTCGCCACTAATTATCTTGAAGCAGGGCGGCTCTCGAAAAAAGTTGCCGCCAACAGCTCGTGAATGCATTTAAACCATCTACGTGCTTGAAATTTTTACGACTCGCCAGCTTAAACTTACACGTTTTGGCGCCACGAAATTAGAAGATATGGGCCAGATAAACCTCCCGTACTTACTTTCTCTCTCGACAACATTGACAGTTGTGCCTAAAAAATCTGAACCACTTCCGTACATTTAAATGGTGCTGTTTAAATTGCTAGAAACAATCGCTCTCGGAGCCATCTGAGGCTGAACTCAGCTGCACTACACCTTATGGACTGTGTTCCTCCAAAGGCAACCTGTGATGGACTGCTCCCGTAAATCAGTCTTTTGCCGATGAAGTTGCAGTCTTCGTGGTCATTGATTGTCGACGAAGCTCTTAGTGCACTGTTTTCACCCTCAAGCACCGAAATAACCTAAAATAACCCACATCGTTATGGACAATCTTTGGTCCTGGCAATCGCAGGAAATCCAAAGCCATTGCAATGTCCCCTTGACTTGCCCCTGATTACCACTAACGGGTCACTATCTCACTTCTCAGTAATATTCATCCGGTAGGTAAAACAGGTCGGCTCAAGTTTTGCGGATAACTGCAGTGATCTTTCCTCTGTCGCGAGAACTGCAGGTCTTTCAAACTGTCACATCTAGCTCCAGGGTCACCGCGGTCTAATGAGATGACCCATTTAGCCCTAATCAATCGCGGGTCCCTCGGACATTATCAGTACTAGAATGGACGGCAATTGTCTGAGTCTGTCGCTGATGGAACTTGTAAAAATTCAAGTATGCGTTTAGAACTGGTTACTGGCCTGCAATTATATATACCACGACTGTAAGCTTTGCTATGCACTCTTCAATTGATGAGTACGTTATCAAGGTCAACGGTGAATGGACTGTCGAATCACCTCCTGGAGCTGTTTGTCCTGCAGGAATTCTTCAGAAGTGCTTCTCAATTTTGATCAAAGGTAATGTCCCAAAAGCCCGCTGGGTTATCGAGCAACGTCTGGGCTCTCTGAACCATCCCCGTATGTATATAACGGCCTTTGGGTGGACAGCGTTCAGACCACCCATCCCTACAGAACCGAAACGAAAAGTAATCAGTTACCCCAGCAGGCAAACCGAAGCTGAGCCCTCCTTATTATGGATGTTTGAATCCGACTTCGTCAAACTGATGGGGAGAGTGCTGAACCCGTCAAAGCTCTAACTCAGAACATGAAGATGCAAAACGAAAAGTAATCAGTTACCCCAGCAGGAAACCGAAGCTGAGCCCTCCTTATTAAGGATGTTTGAATCCGACTTCGTTAAACTGATGGGGAGAGTGCTGAACTCGTCAAAGCTCTAGCTCAGAACATGAAGATGCCAAAGGCGGCAAAGGATTAACATTCATGTGCCAACGTCCAGCTCACAAGCCCCATAATGGTTCATGATGTAGATACAAAGAGATAAATGGCTCCTAACCGAAAGAAATTTTATAAGCATCTGTTGACTCTGCAGAACTTCCACATTTAAAGACGGTATTGGGCAAACGCAACCTCCTTGTAGAACGGCTGGAGTGACTAAGATTTCGCGTAGCTTTGCAACTGTGTCAACTAATGGTGCTACGAAGAATTTACTGGTGGTGAAAAAACTGTCTGACGATAGTCACAACCTTTACCCTGCTCGCGGATCAATTGTTTGATGGCATCGTTTATCTCGGGTTGTGAAATCAAATTTTCAAATCGAGATTCCTCAGGGTCGCTAATTTTAATAAAAATTTTGACAGAGAACGTCGCACTCAGTATTTTGACATTACGTTCTTAGAACTCGACACAAAATCAGATTTAGCCGCTGCAATAACTGCGCTACAAACGGAAAATTCAGCGACCGCAAAATCAGTGATCAAGTAATAAACATCGAGGCCTCTAAATCTGTTCGGATGTTTCCAGATCGGGTACAAGCGTTCCGGGATAACCACTGATGAATGGATGTGCTGATCTTCTACAGGGTTGATAAAACAAACCGCACAAACACAGCAAGTTCAATCAAATTTCTCAACGAATTTACACTACTCCAGACCTCAGCAGCGCAGAAGGCACCGCGCAAAATTGGGGTATATACGCATGTTCCTGGTGGTATTGAGGGGAATGTGTATTGCATCGGAAATATACCTTTCTATGCTTTGGAGTCTGGCTTGGGAAAGACTTATCCGAAGACGCTGAAAATCAACCCGCAGAGGTTATTTGATAGTGCCTTCGAAGGGTCCGCATTTGCCAAGTTACCATCTGCTGCCCTCTGAAAAGCCAGGTGCCCAGAAGTGTTCGACAACGCTTTGAGAGTTCTTTTGTTGTAAAAATTCGTACGCAAAGGAACCTTAGTGCCGGAAAAGCAACCTAAACTGAACTAAACAAGACCATAACCGTTTGAGAATTGTGAGTCCCTCCTCAAATCGCGGAGTACTAAAATGATGGTGGCGAGTCGGAGGATGCAGTCAAAGTTCCATGGAAAATTTGAATGGGCAAAATTGAAGGCGCACCGAACACGGAAAAATCTGCAAGCAGAAATGGTGGAAACGAACGGTGAAGAATGAGAGTGCTCTATCGGATGTATAGTATGTTGAATGAGGCCAGGGTTAAGGGGGTATCGTTGGGAAAGCCGTTCCAATCCATCAAAAAAGGCAAGCTAGGGGCCTGGGAAGAATATATATTGAATCAAACGGGAAGGGTGTCAGTGCTTTCCTCCTAAAGTGCGCAGAAGCCTCAATGGCATGGGCTGCGGTTGCCCCAAACGTGGATGTCAATATGGTTTTGGGCATCATGTAGTGATCAAGTCCGGTAGTGTTGACTGTAATGGTAATGTGTTAGTATGAATTTCATTGGCTGTGGTTAGGCTCGGTATGGACGAGTGTGTCATTCTTCATGATCACGCTTCTTACATGCAGTGAAGTGGGTTGTAAATCACTGAAATCCGTGCTGAATTTGGGGCTGGTGTTGATTTTTTCTATTCTTACTGCGTACTGAAGGCTTCCAGTTTTTTGTTTTTGTTTTGTTCCTGGATTACGTGTCATGTGTTGATCTGAGCGCAAACCACTCTGAACTTATCATTTCGCGTCTATTTGAAACCAACCAAGTGAGTTTTTCCATCATGGTTGATCTTTAGATGTAAATCGCAAATTCCCCTGAAACCGGAGTCTCAACAATAGAAACTTAAATATAAACGTTTAGTCTTTGACGGTGTTTATCTAAAACTGTGTAACTTTTCCGTGCATGTCGGAAGTCGATAAGGCGTGATTGAAGTCTACTGTTGGCACGGAGTTCATATTGCTATCGGCTGCCATGGTTCAGCGTGATTCATTTGTGGGGATAGAGGACGATTTTATAAAGGGGCTAAGTTCCCCAAGTTTTTCTCCCCCACTGTACTTGCAAATGCTTTAAAAGAGTACATGTGCAAACGGCTTTTTTCGGTTTTTGTCCGCTTGAACTCAACAAGAGGGGCAACTCCCATAATTTGTGCGAGAAAACGCTCTACCGTTGCAGCAGACGTCTCCTCAAACAAAGCCAAGGAGGCAGTTAGTGAGTCCACATGGACAGATTTACTTCGGATTTCTTGTGAGGTTGTGTTACACGTTTCCTTTTTTCATTTTTCGATTCCGTGTTATATTTTGGCGCAAGAATGATCTAACCGACCAGTTCTCTAGGACCAATAATCCTGAACTTCTTAAACATGGTAGCAAACGTGACTGGAGTATCACAGTCCTTTGCTGCGATGAAATTCATTTTTTCAATAAACGCTAGAACCCCCTTCTCCATCGAGTACTGCAACAATACAGTTTGAAGCTCGGGAATGCAGGCGTTGCGTAAGAACAACTCATCGTGCTTACGCTGACAATGACGCCAGTGCTAAGCAGGCCCATTTTGGAAAGATGCTAAAGTGGCAAATGCTGTAACGATTTCACCAGGATACTTGTGTTCTTCGATGGATTTTCGTGCGGTCCTCCTGTGGCTTCATACCTGACGGCGGAATAAGTCGGAAAATGGTTCTGGTTTTCTCGTGTGATTCACTTTACTGGAGGAAATTGGTTTTTTACTAGTGTCCAGGTGGTATTTTCGATTCATACCTGACGGCGGAATAAGTCGGAAAGTGGTTCTGGTTTTCTCGTGTGATTTACTTTACCGGAGGAAATTGGTTTTTTACTAGTGTCTAGGTGGTATTTTCGGTTGCCGTATCAAACCACGCATTGGCAGCCAGAAGTCACCTGAGTATGAATGGCATAGCTCCAGATGGTTCCGTTTGCAGTACACCGGTTGTTCGTCTGCCCCGCTGGCTTGAAACCAGCGCTTGTTGTTAATATGACCTTGAATCGCCCAGACTTCACTCATAGACTGGAATACACATATGATTCGATAGCAGACTTCAAGCGGAATTAGTATGGGTGTGGAAAAGCTAGGCTTTGCATCCAACCAGATAACAACTGTCGAAGGAAGGTTATGTTTCGAAATGCTGGCGAGAACAAGCCGCTGTTTGCTACTCGTCTTGTCAGCCTTCTAGTAAATACAGGTTCTGCAGATTATTGTGCGACTGGGGATATAAAATGTCCCGGGAACAGAGTAATGGCTTTACCAATAACACACTGTGCGCAGTAACCACGTATGCATTTTCCCGACCATCATGGTAGGATCGTCCCGTCTAACAAAACCTCATCTGAGTTCCGAGGCCTGTTGTCAAGTTTTCCGCGCGCTTGCATCAGGGTTGACAAAAAAGTTGCTGGTTTCCTGAACGCTGCTCTCAGAAATATGTGGATGACTAAGAGGTACTATCCACGCACTTATGTCTTCTTTAACCAAACTCAAGAATTCCGATTGGATAGGTTTTTTTATTTTGTTGACCTGAGAGAACATACGGATGGTCTATATCAACTGGAAGGCCTTGACCGTACGCAGAACTTTCAGCCTAATCACCCACACTGGTTTGAAGCTCGTAAACGTGGGTGACTGCAGCTTCTTGCCATGACTTCCAGCAGTGAATATTCACTTGAGGTCAGCCGCAGCACGCAGTAGAAAAGTACCCAGCATGGTAGTTTTATGGGCTCCCAAAAGCTGTTGCCCTTAGGCAGCGGTCGAGGTCACAGAATATTCAGATTAACTCTTGTCACTTCCAGGATGCTCCAACTAGTACTACGAATAATGGTGATGTTTATTCCCAACTTGTGGGTGGCATGCCGTCTGACATGATCATGCGTCATCATTATGGCTGGGGGCATGACTGGGGGAGTTGCGGGTAGTGGGGATTGCGCGAAAAGGGGACGATGTCATAAACAGTGGGGAGTATTCGTTTAACTAATAATAATAGGTTTCTTTCGCAACTTGTAGGAAACAATGGGCATGAGGTCCGACTAATTCAAAGACTCAGTCTGCTGACATGCACTAAAACTGGAAAACCTTTGCTGGCCATGAGTGATCTTGAGCGGTTGGGTAAATGGCCGGAATCATAACTAGCAAAAGTGGAGGTGGAGATAGGATAATTCGAATTGAGAGAACACGGCAAGTTTAGTCTCAAAAATATGGTGCAATATGATAACAAGCAGACTCACTGGTTGCACTGTTGTATGAAAGTCAGGTGAAGGGGCTAGGTTGGATGGGGACACAGAGGTGGTTGAATTCGGACGAGTAGTCCAACAGGTTGGAATGACTGTCATGGTGGAAGTTGGGGTCAGTGAAACGATTAGGCAAGAGGGTTCGGTTGGGAGGAGGAATGGAACGGTTGCGGATGTGCTATCAGACTGAGTATGGCAGTACCGTGTCATCATTGGCCTGACATGCTTCAGTTTTTGGACATCCCCTTGACGGACGTCACACTTGAGATGATTCGGCTGGGGTGTGCAGTTCATCGGGCAGCGGTATTCATTTCAGCCTGGTCGAGGAAACAAGCTGTAACGAAACCGATATGGGATTGTAGGTTTTCTTGGTCCGCTTGGTGATCCTGGGGTTATAGATCATTGGCCAGGTGGAGTGAATATCAGCTAACCAGGTCGTCCAAAACGGGGACTTCCGAAGTTCAAAGCTTGGGAAGATGAGGGGATGGAGGAGATTCGTAAGCCCACTTTTACGCAAGTTCCTAAATAAACGCAGCCACATCGCGTTAGACCTTGCAGGAGGGAGGAACATGTGCAGCAGCCCTCTTGCCGGCTCGGAATATCTCCTAGTACCCCCTTAATACGCGGAACTTGTAAAAAAACGTGCAAATGCCAACAAAAGACCTAGAAGGCCTTAATCGGACAACAGTTCGCAAAACTCTGATGATTTTCGCACTAGACTACTAGGTGCTGAAGCGCTCGCCTACCGGTTACTGTCACGCCAAACAAAGATATTGAAAAACTGTGCACTGTCATAGGGACCAATAAAGAAAAATGGTTACTACTGAGCGCAAGCTTGAAGCCCGGGATTTCCAAGCCATTACACGAAGTTCCTGAAGGATACCTACGGACTCATAGCGTTTAGTGAACCACAAGCAGGCCTGATGATGGACATTTTGCTGCACACAGACGACACCAGGGTCTGAAGACAAAAATACAGACAAGCTGGACCTGAAATCTTTTAGCATGACGCAGAAAATGACCATCTGCGGACCCACAAAACAGCCGTAACGTGCACAATGACGGAGCATAAAATCGTGTTCAGTGGGCATGATGAATTCATTTAGCACAGCTTCAGAAATTAACTTCACTTTCTCACCACCCCGAAGGGAGTCAAATGTCAACGATTTTTGCCAGCCTTGCTCAACGCGCTAGCAACATCTCTTATTCAGCACATTCTGGTGTTGTTTCCCACAAGTATGTCGCTCTACTGCGTCTGCTGGTTCAGCGTAATGCAATTATACAAGTTTCGTATTCAAGGAAGAATAAACCCCTACAGTTAATCCTTCTTGAGGATGCTGGATCAACCTATTGTACGAGAAATTCTTCGTAGCTGTCGGACTGAGCAAGGTTAAATATGGCAGATCCTGAGCGATCTCGTCTTAATCCATCGTATGCTGACGGGCAGTGGATACCCGGAAGCTGGGTTTTCGCTCACCTGCAAAGGCATCAGGGCAATCTAACGGTATTCTTTAGTTGGATTTGTGGTAGATGAAACAGCTACGTAACGCAATTTTTAAACGTATGAAAGACTACAACTGGAGGCTGGCGCCATAAACTTCAAACAAGTCATACGAATACAATTAGGGTGCCCGCTGTTGCAAAGTTTTTATTGACTACTTGAATTGTGGGGTCAGCACCGCAGACGAAACGACTTGTCGTCACAAAGAAGCAAGTCGATCTGAGCCTCCGAAGACTAGGAATGGGACGCAGGGTGTGGGTAAATACCAACATCAATTTCCAGCAATGACACATTAGTATACAGTGCATGGGCGCTTTACTTCGCGTGGAGTGGACACCAGTTCTGATGGTGAGCTCTTGTTACTTGCCTCAAAACAAAAAACGTGACATATTGCCACGCATCCTGTTGATCTACTGTAAAACAACATCAATTGGCGGTTGTTTTTTCCACGAGTTTTACCAGTCATAAGTAGCATGTCGTGCTTTCGTTTATTATAACGCCGTTCCCTTCCTCAGCCGCTTGTTTCCTGGATACTGCTCCCTGCCTAAGATGAGCTTGCCCTGTAGTTACCGATTTCGAGATTCTCAAAAAGTCCCACATCACCTTCAGTATCTTATTAACTCTACCTACTTTGGACCATCTGCTCCGACGGTAGAATCAGGTCACCCGTGTGTCAAAACTGTGAATCGTCGGATGGCAGAAGAGCGCTCTCTCCACCGTGCCCAATCCGCTGCCCGATAGCCCTACTTTTGTAATACTCTCGCACTGCATCTCAGTGAATATTGTTTGAACACGTTTTGTTCAAAAGAGGTCCAAGAGCGACTTTCGATTTAACGCTCGGCACATGCTATTTCATCACTATTAGCTAAATATTTCAGGCATATTTAGTTTGTCTTAAGGCCGTCCGATATCCATTTAGACATTCTTCACTTTCTTTTGGTTTAAAAATACCTCCCGGGTGTTTTGTCCGACTTCTTTGTGCCTTTTCTGGTCTCAAGTATCCGTTCGTTTGTATACAACTCGGTACCGACTTTTCATTGCCTCTGCAGCGTCCTGCTGATTTGCGATCTCTTTTTCCGCGCCTAACGCTTTCGATATTGTTGATTTTATGTTCGAATTACACAACAATGTTTGTAAACGAAGTCCTCCATAGAAGCAGGTGCTAAAACGGCATTGGCTGCCCTCTTTCAATCGTTCCCATTGGATGCCAGTTGCGCACAATCCAACAACTGTCTTTCTCCTGTCAAACCCTAAGTCACCTTAAAATCTTGATATTTTTGCCACCACAACGGAAACTAACCACCGATGAGTTCAGCGATGAAACTTGATTGCCTGTAGTTTTCAGACGCTCTGGAAAGTTGAAAAACCACTGGATACAAACATGTCAAGTCAGAAGTTGCAGTGGGATATCAGCCCCTGGAAGTCACCTTAAAATCTTGATATTTTTGCCACCACAACGGAAACTAACCACCGATGAGTTCAGCGATGAAACTTGATTGCCTGTAGTTTTCAGACGCTCTGGAAAGTTGAAAAACCACTGGATACAAACATGTCAAGTCAGAAGTTGCAGTGGGATATCATCAAGCCCCTGGAGAGGCCAGAACAAATCATAGTGGAAATTAATAAGGACACGTGTTGGCATCTCAAGTTTGCTAAGGGTTACTTTATAACATATTGCCTGAAAGCGTTGCCAGTGGGATATCATCAAGCCCCTGGAGAGGCTAGAACAAATCATAGTGGAAATTAATAAGGGCACGTGTTGGCATCCCAAGTTTGCTAAGGGTTAATTTATAACATATTTCCTGAAAGCATTGCTTCGTATCACTGTAGTGGTCCGGCTACCCAAAAGGCTACTTTACCAAAAGTGTGGGGCAAAAGAAAAATAATAGCTCTAGATTGATTTTACAATCAAGAAAGGGGTCAGCTGGATCAGACTCATCAAGAGTCGTTCTCGTTGAAATAGTTCGTACTTGGCCTAGGTTGGTGAATAAATAATAATCCAATCATGAATGTCAAGGTGTCTTCTTCTGAACAGTTCTCGTGTTATAAACCCAGAAGACTGTCTGGAAGGTTCGGATATCAGGGTTCGCACATGAAACTCGTAAATGAACGCTGTAAACTTGAGCGAAATCAGGAGGGAAAGTCGAAACACGTGATCACTTTTGCATTGCGAGAAATTGTACAACTGCGAGCTTTTGTAGTTTTCTCTTGTATTCAAATAAAAAATTTGATGCGGTTGACAAAAAAGCAATGCTACAATGGAAACAAAGAAGCAAAACGCTACACTACAGGGGACGCAGCCCGAAAGTGTGGAGTGCAGGAATGAGCAGGCAAACGGACCATTGTTCTCAGTGCAGGGCACTTTACGCCACTTCGCCTACATAATTATGGGTTCCGTGATCGGATAAACGATCACTGCCTTGCAGTGACCACCAAGTTCCGCAGCTTCGGCCTACATTTTGGAACTGACGGCGGATTTTACGAAATAAAATATTTAATGAACAACCACCCGATAACAAACCAAATTGTGTGAAATGCCACACGTTGAAAAAGCTTGACCAATGCCACATACAAGCCACACTTCTAATACGTCTTCCGATGTTTGCTGTTAATACAAGGTGGTCTGTGCCAGGAGACCACCAATGGTTGGCTAGTTTCTCTCACCGGTTACAATACTTGACACCGAGAGATGCTTACTTAGGCTGCAGCAGCTGAATTTCCGGGCATTTTATCGCTACATCCGAGTTGGCAAAATGTACACGGTACCTTGTCGGTTGATACAGAAAAGGCCACAAAATTGAGGAACTCCAGGAGGCCATGGAGAGAGAGATGCTTACTTAGGCTGCAGCAGCTGAATTTCCGGGCATTTTATCGCTACATCCGAGGTGGCAAAATATGCATGGTACCTGGTCGGTTGATACAGAAAAGGCTACAAAATTAAGGAACTCCAGGAGGCCATAGGTTAACACAAAAAACAAGCTGTTCAGAATTGGAATATCGTTAAGACGTCAGAGGAAAACCACCAGCTCCATCTGCCATTCTAAATGACGAAATTAGCTGGGCCCAGGGTCACTTTTGGTAGAACACGACACACGTCACCATTTTCCTGCAGTTACACTTTGGGAACTTCGGCCGAAACTGGGGCTTGTCACATGATACGAGCAGCCGCGTCACGCCATCAATCGAAAGACAGCCCTTACATATCAAACTTACTGATTTTCTGTGCCAGTATCTCTTTATAAGGCCAAGTCACAATGCCAGACTGTCCGCCTATGTATGCTTGTATGTTATTTGGTGTTTACTTGTTGCTTCTAGAAATCCCTGCGACTTCATTGACTGCTTTCCGCTCTTTTCTGATTGCGTCACTGCTGATCGTACGTTTGTTTATTTCATAATGCTTAGTAACTCGTTTGTCTGTGGAACCAGTTCCTGTCAGTCCTCAATACGGCATCTTCTGCCCACGTCTGTTTGCCCCTATCGACTAATGGCTAAGGGGTGCTTATAATCTAACAGCCCCCAATCGTCCTGTGAAATCCATAGCCGTGCGGATCTTATAATGGCTTTGTCACGGAAAAAATTTTACCAGATTGTACGTAGTTGTACGGGCTACGTGTGTAAATTGCTGTTTTGGTAATTTCACTTGGTGGGATCCATAATGCATTATGTGCGCACTCAGTGTTTTCCTGACTGTCATTAGACAAAGCCAAGAAGCAGCAGAAACATAATCCATTCAGGATTTTCCCGCCTTTCATGAAGTGCCTTGGCGTTAAATAGGTTTTGGCAGTTCAAGTTTCGCTGCTATCTGCAGCTGCAAATTATTTTTATCTAATATTTGACTAAAATCCATGAAGTTGTGCTGGGTTTTATTCGCTTATTATGGAGCCGTCAACTATTTGGGCAACATAAGGCTAACACTAACTTACCGACCTACGTACAAGATAAAAGTAATTATTCTGTTAAAGCTTGCTCACATGTCAATCGTATATCTGTGATGCAACTTTGAACTATCTTGCGCCTTAGTTATGTACTTTGATAAATCCTCCTTTTGGTAACTTTCGATATATAGCTCTTGGTAGGTTCAAATTGGGCGTATTTCCAAGGACTTCAACAATGGCACTCATGATGACTTTACATTCCACTGTTTTAAATCCTTATTTTCTCCTGCAAGTAGCCAGAATTAAGGTGGTCCCAAAGCGCGGATAGCCGTCCAGGTCCGATTTTCAGATATCTTGGGGAGAACAGTCAGAAGGGTTGAAAAACAGCATTTTAGGCAGTGGTACACCCCCAAAGTAATAAAAACCTCTAGCAAGCAACAGAGAAAGGTAAATACGCAGTGTGAAACAGGCAGTGATCGGAAGAGCCGCGCGGGATGTAGGAACAAACGCACAGTATGTCAGTCAGATTCTTGATGTCCTTTGTATTATGTACTCAGAGACTTAAGCTCTGGCCTCGATGGTGCGGCTACTTCTGAGACCAGCGACTACAATTTAAAAAGGTGCGTTGCCCACCTCCGTAGGTATCTTGCCCTGATTGAGGGGGTATAAATGTCTGATTTCCCAACGTGAAATGATGATAAACATTGGCACAGCTAACCAAATAACATGGGCTATTGTCACTATAGAATGCCTTGTAGCAGAATGCACAGCCTACCTGATCTCAAGAGAAATCAGTTCTGGTGGGCGGATGCCCACTGGCATTGAATGATAAAGGGTGACGGAGATCCATCCAAGCAATCAATTTACATTGATGAACGAAAGGAGCCCACGTGTGCCTTGACGGGCCATCTGGCGTAATTTGTGTTTCAAGAAGACACTCCTGCCTACCACACGGCGTTTTTCTCCGTCGGATATGCTACCCTTTTCCATCAAATCAACATCATCAGTGCGTTATTGGGGGAAGTAGTGGTGCGAACCGATGGGTTAGTGACTGTGCACAACCATCACGCATAGCTGCACTAAATACAGAATAATGTTGTCACCTCAGTCGGTGATGAAACGTCCGTAAGCAAATTGCCCAGCTCAGCGAACAAGCCAACGACAATCTACGCTCCCTGAGCTACCAACATTTTTTTCTATGAAAAACCTGTAACTTATCCGATTCGCGAGTTTGGCTGCAATCTTGGCAGCAGCGAGAACCGGTGCCGGATCTGCCGGACGGTACTGGCTCTCTGACCTGTTTCAGTGCTTATTATCGGAGTAGGGGTGGTCTACCACGGAATAATTTAGATGCCATCATTTGATGACGCGGTCCGGTGGTGGAAAAGTATCCGTCGGTAATTATGTAGCATCCATGTGGCTTGTCTACGCCCTGAATGGGTCTACCACGGAATAATTTAGATGCCATCACTTGATGACGCGGTCCGGTGGTGTAAAAGTATCCGTCGGTAATTATGTAGCACCCATGTGGCTTGTCTGCGCCCTGAATGAGCGCCCCTTCACCAGTCTGCGACCCGTCTCTTCGGCTGACATCTGACTAAGGGAGAAACAGACAAACGGAACTGCTGAACAATTATTAGTGAAAAGTCCGATTTTCTGGATCCATCGCATCAGCTCAGCGAACAAGCCAACGACAATCTACGCTCCCTGAGCTACCAACATTTTTTTCTATGAAAAACCTGTAACTTATCCGATTCGCGAGTTTGGCTGCAATCTTGGCAGCAGCGAGAACCGGTGCCGGATCTGCCGGACGGTACTGGCTCTCTGACCTGTTTCAGTGCTTATTATCGGAGTAGGGGTGGTCTACCACGGAATAATTTAGATGCCATCATTTGATGACGCGGTCCGGTGGTGGAAAAGTATCCGTCGGTAATTATGTAGCATCCATGTGGCTTGTCTACGCCCTGAATGGGCGCCCCTTCACCAGTCTGCGAACCGTCCCTTCGGCTGACATCTGACTAAGGGAGAAACAGACAAACGGAACTGCTGAACAATTATTAGTGAAAAGTCGGATTTTCTGGATCCATCGCATCATGACGCCGCATCCGACGACCCTAAACAGACCCCCTAATTTAGAGGAGAGCTTTAGTATCAGATGGGGCGCAGATAGTCGCTGGCTTGTTTGCTGAGCTGCGTAAATCGATTGCAAACGGTTCATCACTAGTTGGGGTGACGACATCAGTACGTACTTGGGAAGCTTAGCGCTGTGTATGGATTGGTTGGCAATACGGCGTTTATAACGAGTAGAAGCTCACTGATAGTGATTTTTGTGTCCGCATAATGTCATCGACCTCAATTAGTCATTAGTTGCCAGTTCAACCGACAAAAACCCACCCTTGTGTATGTATAGTTGGCTTTCTGTCATCACATTTTGGTTTTTTCTATTGGACACCGTTTTATCTGACGCCTTCCGAAACTCACCAGGCGCTACTGTTATCATCCCATCCCTTCATCACTACCCCTCTCCCAAGGCTCCACACTTCGTCTGCGGTTGCTCCGTTCAATCTGGCCGGTACCCAGTCTACACCCACATGGTCCTCTAACTGAATCAAAAGTCACCCGTGACTCTTTATCGGTCTGTCTCTACTTGTATCAACCTCCTCGTCAAATCCAGGTCAAGCTGCCACGGAAATGCGTATCCCCTGTCCGATCACTCAACCGTACCAAGCCGCCAATGATTTGAAGTTTTTTTCATGTCAACCGGCTTCATCATTGAACTATTCGTACCTCACGCCGATTATCCCTTGTTTTTGGCTCCCACAACCACGCTGACTTTTTGCGTCGTTCGCACCTTCCTCCCCGTAGTGTTGTTTCCTGTTGCGTTCAGGTTATAACGACTCGCTCATACCTCAGTTGGCATGTTCCTTGCAGGTTGGTGAAAAAACTTATCACTACTACAATTTGGGAACTTTTGCATTCAATTTACCCAGCCCACACAACAAGCCAACGGCCGGACATAATACTCCCTCCCTCATATCAGCGCTGAGGCCTGTCTCCCAGATACGTAAACGAAAGTGGGTTTGAGCTGCATGTTAGCTCATCCTCCGAATACGGACTGTTAAGGTGCGCCAGAAAGGACCAGAAACCATCATGAGGATGGACGCCAAAAAGGATTTGGGTATTTGAGTCTCCTCAAACTTGCCCTCCTCACTGCACCATCAGAAATCGGCCTAAAAGTCATTCGCCATTTTACGGACGATCTGACGCACCTTCTCCTGTTTCACTCGCATGGACTTTCAGATACTCTATGAAGCCTACGCCAGACCGCTCCTGGAATAAGCCAACCAAGTTGTCTACTCAGAGCGCAGGAAAGACTGCACCCTCATCGAGCGTGTCCAGCGAGCCGCTACGAGAATGGTTGCCGGCCTCAAATCCGTGGACTACGAAACGCGTCTCACGGTGCTTGATCCCTTTCCCCTGGGGAGTCGTCGCATCCGAGGGTACATAATTTTTTGCTTATGCTCTGGTTGAACAAAGCTTGGCAAGCAGGTTTTTCACCGTTGGCCCAGCAAACACACGGCCGGGACACGGATCACGGATTGATACACAGGATCGAGGCTTGTGCGCAAGTTTCCCGGGTCGGTTTTGTTCTTGTCGGTAAGAAGATTTTCAAGCTCAGGGTGCGCACATTCATTTGGCAATTTTTTTCTCATTTCAGGTAGTAGCTGCGTGGAATGACCTTCCTTCGACGGTTGTCCACGCTCCTTCTAGAACACAGTTCAAAGCACCACTTTATGCGAACCCTCGCGCTGGCAAGCATACAGCCCCGCGCTGAGAACATAAAGAGCAGTGCAACGTTCTTTTTTTCTTTTGTGCCTTTCAGGTGAACGACAGCCGCTGAATGACAAGAACAAAAATGACCCGGGAATCTTGGGCAAAAGCCTTGATCTTGTGTATCAATCCGTTAATCCGACAAATGCCTTCTGTCCACCCGGAAACAACCAAAACCCATGCAAGCCGTAGTACCGCGAACTCAATCCACACACAACGGCGGCTACCATCATCGCGTCATCATGAAATTTTAAGTGGGTAACCGAACCTGGATATGGGGACAGACGCCAACTTGCAAGCTGGAACAGGCCGTCATTCTCGCCATGCCGGGCAAGTTCGGAGCAGTTGGTCACGTTACATCGCAGACTTACGACTGTAGATTAAGCGAAATCTGACGTCGAAGATCCGTCACAAGAGTTAAGCGGACCCACTAGTTCTATCTCTCTTTCAGTGGCTCAGCAGTTCAAGCACGTAATACTGAGAACCATTCGCCGGAATTGTGATCAGTTTGAACTATAATCGAATATGCGCGATGGTTAAATTCTCACCTTGAAACGCACTGGTGTGATAAGCGGCGAAACTGTCGGCAACTCAAATTCTTAGATAATATATCCCGAGTGCACTTCGCTTTCATAGAAGACATATGAATCAATTTATTTTTGCATTCACTTGGTCGCATGTTTTACGTCCCTAGGTAGTGGAACTTTCGGCTATTTCTCAACCGACACAAGAACCAGCATTGCCCTTGACCTTGCCGGCAGCCTCGGCTCCATCTTGTTTGGGGCGACTTCGTTTCGGACCTACATCGCTGTCCTGCGTTTGTGTGATGCTCATTTCGTTTTTTCGTTAATTTTACATAATGGAATCAGACGTTAACCCTGCCGCGTCGGATAGTCCTGAATGTCATTCTGGGAATGTGACCGGTCTTGGGAATTCAGGACCCGGACCCCACCCAGAGCAGCTTATGGATAAATGCCAGCAAATAAAGATGTGGCAACAGAGCAGCTACCTTTCGGACTCCGGTATTGAAACGGCGCTGGGGACCAACACACCTAGCATCAGTAGCAAAGTAGGGTTGGACGATGGCGAACTAGATGACCGCTACCTGGGTCGGAAACCCTGTTCTTTCAGTCAGTGGCAATCTTTCCCCATGTCAGTTAACCCCGCAGATTCTTCCGTACTCTCTCCTGCCACCCCAAGCACTGGGAGTGTGCTGGGGATTGAGGCACTCGGAGACACGCCTGGAGGCTCTCATTCTGCCAGCAACGTAGATCTCCGGGGCAATAAACTCCCCGAAATAGATACCGACGAAGCTGCCACTGCTATTCCTGAATTAGTGAAACTAATCAAAGACGAAGACGATCAGGTTATAATTTACCAGTCCTCGATGATGGTGTTCCAACTGAGCAAGTCTGAAGCCATTGATGCGCTCATAAAGTCAATGGACATGATTGACTGTATCATTTCTGCACTTGGCCGGACAGATGACCCCGAAACGGTTCGCTTCCTCTCTGGTACACTTTATAATATGTCCCAAACTCAGACAGGTCTCAAGGTAAGTGCTTTCAGTTCATACTGAACATTTCAGGCCATCTTTGCCGCCCAATGTGTGCCGTGTCTGGTGAATCTTTTGAATTCTCCAGTGGAGTCCGTACTTTTCTACGCCATCACTACGTTACACAACCTTCTGCTACACCAAGATGGTGCCAAGGCCGTTGTTCGTCAAAGCGGATGCCTACAAAAGATGACCATTCTGCTCCGAAAAAACAACATCAAATTTCTCACAATTTGCACTGACTGTTTGCAAATATTAGCCTACGGGCATCAAGAGAGCAAACTTCAGATACTTTCTAGCGGTGGTCCTTTGGAATTAGTCCGAATACTTCGTGCATACTCTTACGAAAAGCTTCTGTGGACAACTGCCCGGGTTTTGAAAGTGCTTAGCGTATGTACCTCAAATAAACCAGCCATAATTGCTGCAGGTGGCATGGATGCACTGGCTAAGCATCTTCAGAGCTCCAGCCATAGGTTGGTGATCAATTGCTTGTGGGCTCTCCGGAACTTGTCAGATGCTGCTACCCGATTGGATAACCTGCAACCTCTGCTGCATTCTCTTGTCCAATTGCTGGACTGTGGAGATGCGAATACGGTCACTTGTGCCGCAGGGATTCTCTCAAACCTGACGTGCAACAATCACGCGAACAAATATGTCGTGCACAAGGTAAGATTTGATTGACTTGGGTCTCATCATTTTAGTTCGGTGGTATCCAAGGCTTGTTGCGAGCGGTTGGCCAAATCGGAGCCAGGGAAGACATTTTGGAGCCATGTATGTGCGCTTTAAGGCACCTGACAAGCCGTCACGAGGAAGAAGAAACTGCCAGGCATATGGTCGTGCATGAACTTGCTGGACTGCCTTTGTTGACCCGAATTCTGCACGCGGCTACCGCAGGCATATGTCCTGATCTTGGCCTTGTCTGTCAACCACCACAAAATCCTGTGACGTCATGGATGCTAGTAAAGGCCATGGTCGGTTTGCTGCGGAACCTATCAGTTAACATCGACAGCCACTACGGGATGCGTGAATGTGGTTTGGTCACAGGCCTTTTCCTACTTTTGTATGCAACCCAACACGAGATCACGAAGGTAAGTCCCTATATCCTTTGTCCTGCGCACTTTTTTCTGTCGAATAACTTGGGTTTTGCGGTAAACTCAAATTTGGTTCTTTTTGTGTTTGGTCGTTGGCTGTACGCTGCCCACCATACAGACAGTGAGTAAGCTAAATTCGATGGTGAGCTTCAGAGGGGAATGGGAACATCAGGATCGGTCTGTGTTTTGGTTTCGTGGAGTATATTGTTCCAGAAGTGCTACACATGAAGAAAAAATGCCAACGAGCCTGGACGACCTGATCCTATTCATGGTTGTTAGTAACAATAGGTAAAACAAGTCATCATCAATCGTCATCGTCACCAATAGCAACACTAGGTGACATCACTGACGCTTCAGTGCCGTACAACCATGTCAGTTTATTTGATTGAAGCCCTATTACCAAGAGGAAATGGGGCGCGGAAGGTGGCTAGTGCTAGGGCTAGCTTACAATAGATAGGCGAGGTGCTTACACACTCAACCAGACGATTTCTTTCTGGTGATTACATGAACTCCAGTGACATCGGTTAGCCGCCATATCGTCCAGTGTCTCTATCTAAGCACAGGGCCGTAATGAATCCCATCCTAAAAGGCTGACAATACCCGCATTTTTGGAACGTCATTTTTTCCTGCCATGTCACTTTATGTTCCCATCTCTCCGCCGCTCCGACTTAGCCAAAAATAAGTAGTAATGACAGAGGAGGTAGGATCTTCTCAGGATTTGAAAGGCATAACGCGTACTCCTTCAGTTGGTACCTCGTTATGTGGAGCTTTGCTACCTCACTGCCGCAGAGTCAATCTGTCTGAAGCTCTGTGATGAAAAAAACGGCTGGCAGGAAGGGTATCCGATGCCGGCTCATCGCATTCCAGCTACTCAATTGGAAAACCGGACAGAACAAACATCAGAGGGATCGACCAGTGATATTATTTTTCATGGCCAAATATCTCATTTGTAGTCACTTTCAGTGCATGATTGTCGTGTAGTTCGATGTTGGGATGCTGCCAGAGTACCTTAGCCTAGACACGAGCAATGGAAAAGCAAGAGTGAGGTTTGAACCGCACACATTCCGGCTAGCAGCTGGCGCTCTAGTCGATGTTCAACGTCTAGGAACATTTGTACTCAACTGCTCTTCACTTGAGACCCTATCCAGAAAGTCGGATCGCAGCAGGAAACGTTTCACCACATTTTTCTTGTCCTTCCAACAAGTCACCTCACACTTTACAGCATTCTTCAAGACAAACCGAGGTAGCTTAGTGGTTAAGGTGCGACCTTACTGATCCGAAGGTCTGTAGTTCGAACCAAGCATTACGGTTGCTCGTGTCCAGGCCACCAGGCATGCCTCTGCTCTTGTGCTTCCTTCAGGTTGAATGGTGGCTGTGCACCGAAAGTATCGCGACTGAACGATAATAATAATAATAATAATAATAATAATAACACTATTCATGCCTAAAAGCAATGAAATTAGCACACGATTTGGCCACTGCAGTATATGGCGATGGGCGTTTCCGGCATCCTAATTACCTGCTGTGCAATCAAACACTTGTTTCTCTTACCTCGTTACTTCACTTTCCGGACTCAGACTGCTTATGGGGAACGTCCCAACCGGATCTTGGATTGTTCTTGAGCACCTATGAATACACAATCCTTTCTTGTTGACAATAACAGTTAAGTACTGGGGGAGCACAGTATGGTCGGAATAGCTCGTGATACTTCCAATTCAACCACCACTAGTATAAACGACTAGCATACGGAGCCCGTGGTCAAGCCATTGTTATTTTTCGTGGTTGGGTTGTTTCTTCCGAATACAATTCGACGTATTTAAACATTGCTGATCCGATGTTCCCACTAGACTCGGGCAATGCTCCGAAGACATCCGTGGTCAACCACTAAAGGTTGTTTTATGTTCTGGGCGCGCAACAGCCGGGTTTCTGACCCGTATAGCGATATAGATCGCACCGCAGCATATAAAACTCGATCCTTTACAGAAAAGCTGATGTCACGCCTACGCCACTGGTGACGCAGGTTCACAAAAGCTGCTCTGGCCTTCCCAATCCGGATGGAAATATCATCTTTCAGTAGATCACCGGGACTGATCCAGCCCTACCCAGTCTTGTAGTAGTACTTTGCACTGCAGGTGTGAAGCGCATGCCGAACCATGAGGCAGAATTATTTAGGTTATTTAATATTGTTCGCAATACCACAGTGTCAGATCCGAAAAGAGCTATGTCGTCTGCGTACTCTAGATCTGTGAGCGGAGAACTTCGAACCCACACTCATCAGAGGCTGGCAGTGGGTCTTCCATAATCGTATCAGTGGTGACGTTGAAGAGGAAAGGTGAAATTGGACAGTGTTGCCTGACACCACCTGATGTGGTGAACTCTGATGACAGCTTCCCGTAGACCTTCACACGGCCGCGGGAGTTGGCGTACATCGCTTTAAGGAAGGTCAAGAATTTATGGGGACACGTTTGCTCCACAGACACTGCCATAGTGCCTGACGCTCCACAGAGTCAAAGATAGCTTTCAGACCAAGGAACGCAATCATTGTTGGTTTCTGGAAGCGGTGTCTCTGTCCCGGAATTTGTCAGAGGGTGAAGATGTGATCGATGCATCCTCTTGCAGGACGGTACCCGACTTGGTTCTCACATATCTGCTTCTCCCTGTGTTCATTCAACCTTCGAAGGATGAGGCCAGAGAGCAACTTGGATATCACAGCTAACAAGCTGATGCCACGGTGGTCTTCACAGCGTCCGCGCACCGTTTTTGAAGATAAGGATAACTGTCTACCTGCTGCATTCTGCAGGCCCTTTTTCTTCACTCCGTATCGTACCAATTAGTTTTGTTAGACTGGTCATCGGAGGTTCTCCACCTCCTTTGAGGAGGCCTGGATACAGACCCTCCAGTCCTGGTGCTTTCTCACGTTTCAGTACGGATATTTCGTACTTCATTTATTCTTCCGACGAGCGATCCACTCCACTCGTCCGCATGCACTATCTCCACAGACTGGGTTTCAAGAGGCCAGCTAAACTGTTCTCCTAAGTGTCCGGTCCATCTTTTCAATTGACGTTTTTGCGAGTGAATTAATGAGCCATCTTTTTCATTTATCGTTTCGCTGACCGTTGCTCTCCTAGGACCAGGTGATCGTATCAGTTGCTAGGGAGCACGGCTCTTCCCCGTGGCCAAAGCCTTCTCCATCTCCCGAGCTTTCGATGTCCACCAGAGCTCTCCGTCTTTCCTTAGACTCTTCACTATTTGGTGTTTGAGGGATTTGTGTGCGCCGTCGTACTCGTGGCTTTCCTGGCATCAGTCATGGATAGCGATCTCGACGACATCCAGTGGTCTTGTGGTCGAATTGGAGAGGTCGGACAGATAGCAATGAACGCCGCTAACATAGCTGCTTCCATATTTTGCCACGCCTCATCCACATGCTCACTGCCACCAAAGTATTGGTTTGCTGTGGAGAGTTGTTCGGCTATCTCAGATCGATACTGCTGAGCTATAATAGTTCTTCGAAGGCAGTGGATTGACATGCCTCTTGCTGACTTGCGAGGGCCTGAAGGGAAGCTAACTCTCAGGCGTGCACGCACCATGGCGTGATCGGAATCAAGTGGTGCGCACCAGAAGGAACTGTAGTCTTGAGTTGTGGCTCTCCACCGGTGGCTGATGGCCACATGGCCCAACTGGGTCCAAGGCTGATTTGCAATTGATCGCCGCCAGGTTACGCGGATGAAAGTTCGTACTTGCCAGAAACAGTTCATGATCAACACACAACTGAAGGAGTCGATCTCCGTTGTCTGTGCGGCGAGCATCGACTCCGAATCGACCGCCGAAATGTGATTCCAAAGAACTCAGACAACCTACCTGAGCATTCAGATCGCCTGAAAGGATCACATGACGCATGAGCTCGGATAACTTTCGATAGTAGGTATCAGCATCAGAACTGCAGTCCTTTGGGGCATAAGCCGGCACTACAAACAAGCACTGCTTTTTGTACCGAGAGATGTGTTGAGCTTGATTGAGCTGGATAACCGAACGGCGGAGGACAGTATCAGGGCCCCCGCAAGTGTTACATGGTCACTCTTTGGGTTAAGGGGGTACAAACACCGTCACACCACGGTAAATTCCAGTTTATTAGTGACGGGAGTGCTTTGGTAGACTGAATTTGAATGAAGCTATCATGTTGGAAAACCGGTGATTTGGATGCTGTATCGTCAGTGTTACCCTATGACTTCACACGGAAGCTCGTTGTTGAACCACGAGATGGGCCATGTCCAGCTGTAGTACCCTTTCGGTGCCTAACTGCCATGCCACCAGAAGGAAGCACCAGGGCCGGGATACTGCCATAGCGTAGCGACCGAACGAATGGCATGTGGCCAAAAGAAGTGGTTTGAAATAAAACTGTCGATGGTGTTTTTAGCACCAATCTAGTCAACTACAGACAAGACCCATTCTTGTCGATGAACGGTCAGCATCCACGCCGCTCAGTTTTATCTGGCAGCACGCTTATCTCTGGATCAGTCGGGAGAAAGAAGAAAGAGGGCGCGAGAAAACCTGACAGCCGTTCGGTAATGGACTAAACGTAGGATGGCTGGTAGCAACACACGACTGTTCCTTATGAATGCGAAGGTCGGATGTAAAGACCACCAATTTTTGCGCTCGAGTTATTGTACTGGTTGGCCGATCGCAATTGTAAAAATTTGAGAGACATTTGAAAATTCATCAGGTTTCTTTAACTAGGAACCAAAAAACTTCCGCCTCCATAGCGAAAACATACGCACACCGCCGCACTTCAATCATATCCTCATGTGGAACAAACGAGATTCTGATAACTCTGTACTATGTGGCTCCTGTCACTAATCAATTTCTCCCATTTGATGATAGCACCGTGGGTGTTCATTGCTCACTTGACCTACAATTGCTGGCTTTCTTAGATCTAAATTGGGCCTCGCACATTGCACAATATGATGCTGTCGATCTTCGCGACATCAATGTTTCCCGGAAATGCCTGGTACATTAAGACTGACAAAATATACTCTCTTGCTTTTTCGTTCCAGTTCGGTTTTTCAGCGATACACTTTACACTAAAGTACAGTCGTTTCCGTTGCTACAGTTTCGTTCCACAATGGAGAATAGAGTCGATTGCGAGCGTTGGAGGCGATGACCAAGTTTATTGACCTCAACTAGTACTGTTTGCTTGACCTAGTGGGGATTGTGAGAACTCCACAGTGGAGGCAATAGATTCGATGCAGAAGTGTCATTGACTTCGTGACGTAACCGTGCTTGTCAGGGTCACTGACGACTTGATTGTCTCATCCCCATTGGGGAGACGGCAGTTACCAACGCGACCGAGTTCACTTGTAAGGGCTTCTATGCCTTGTTGTCAAGTCATGGAATAGCCGCTGCTATGTCTTCTCTAGCCGAAGAGTGATCTGTAAGGCAAACGGTCCTTTGGAATCCGAACTAAAACGGTCTGACCAGTGTAATCCATGCTGTGTGACCAGCTGATCTGTCTAGGGAGAGTTGTCGGACCTACCTTGGCATTACTGGTCTGATTTTCTCACCGGACCCGCGCAGTACTTCGGAGGGTCTTTGAAGATCTGCTGATGCTTAGTGATCCTGATGTACTGGCTGGTGGTATTTGCGGTCTAGGAATTTTATCTAACCCGGCGCTGGATTTGCTCTGCTGGACTGGATTCCTGTAAATAACTCCTGCACCGTTCGGTTAAGTGACCCAAGTAAGATCAACGTATGTTGACGCAGTAAAGGATTTTTTGTCCGCATGCATTCCGACAGACAGCAGCTCTAGCTGAGCAAGATAGTCTCTCTCGGGGTCTGTCACTCTTACTCAGGTTAGCGAGAAGCACAAATGTGACTTCTGCAGGTTATATGAATGCCTAAGTCGACCAAGTCCGGAAGAAGCTTCTCCTGGCAACCGAATCGTGATTGACGCTCATAGTGCAAACACCGAAAAGCGACCAGGTAAGTGGTGGGCATCATTTGCTTTTGGCTGGCAGAAACTTTCAGCACGAACACACATTGCTACCAGATGCAAACCGCCCTTTGACTCAGTTGGACCGTTTGGCACTCAGCTACCAGTGAAGAGCTCCGAAATAAATTTACCATTCATTTTGAGTCATACAACTTGACTCTCGTCACAGCGTTGTTGGGACATGCGTATCAATGCGCTTTCCCTCGGGAACACCGGTTGATTGAAGGTTTTTCAGTTCACCACTTGCAAGGTTTCTCCGTAACCCAACTTTACGAGTTCAGTTGGCTTAAAAGCATCCAGGAGTCAACGTTCACGGGGCCGAGCTCAAGTTAGCTCAGTTGTTGGGGCGCAGACCGGAAGGTCGGTGATTTGAACTCCACCCTGGCATCTCGATTGCTCCTGTCTAGACCTGGAAGACTTGGCAGAATCTCAACTTTCGTTATTCCTTCTGATGGCATCACAGATATGTATTTAAAGGAAGTTACAGTCTAACGATGCTCTTTATTTAGTTTCGGGTGGTTGACAGTTGAATGTATGAGAAAGGCATTCGAGAGGCGTGCAGGAAGGCGCTGTTGCTTAAAAAGTTACACAGGCTGAAGAAGAGGGTTTTGTTGAGATTCAAATGTCTGACCCACAAGGCAATGGAAGGATGTCGGATTTTTTTCCAGCACCCTTCCGCAAACCTGTTGCTTCGAACTGGAAAGCACTGGCCAGTTAGAATTTCTTGAGAGACCTTTTCGGAAGCTAATCACTCAATTGTCTGACCTACTTGGTTGCAGAGAGTAGCCTGTCTCGAGGGCCCAGAGAGAAAGGCACTGTTGCGTTTACCGCCAGGCCGCAACGTAGTGTGATTTCTTGCAGTAGATGCACTCACTGTTCTTCGCTTGACTGCTCTTATTTGGTTTACCCTCGCATCGTTGAACCTTAAGGAACCTAATGTCAGTCAGCGTAGCCTTCAGAATCGTTGCCGCACTCAAGCTCGACCACCACTGCAAGCAGACAGCCTTAGGCATGAACTGTTTTGACTCTTTTAGAAGTTCCCATTCCCTTTCCGGACCATTCACTGGAAGTTCCCATTCCCTTTCCGGACCATTCAATGGCTCTTAGGTTAGATATGCTTACTTTACAGATGGTATTTTCGGCATTGTGGGAGGTGTCGTGCTCCCCAAGAACGGTGCTTTAAGGAATTCACTGGTCTCCACACCAAGTACCTGGGATATTGCCCCCTAGTGATAAAGGCGATCACTTCTCGGGTTAAGTATTTGGCACGAAACTTTTCCTGCAGTCGATATTACTTAGTTCCTAGATCAAACTCTCGTTGCAGCTGGGAGTCCGTACCGGTGAAGTATCACCCTATTGATTAATTTTGCATTCTATACCTTGGTTATTTTTGTCTCCCTATCGTGTCAGCTGAACGTGCAAGATGGTTAAGGGTTAGCTTTCTTTTTACACTTACCGATATGCAGTCGTCAACCACCACGATAACTGACAGCAACTCCAACGTTGTAACACCAGCACTTGACTGCCACACAACTATGTTAGTTTGTTTAGAAAAAGCTGTATGATGATTCGTTTTACTTCCTCTATTATTAAAATGTCATTAAGCCGAACCGCCTTCGTCATATGAGAGTAGTGCGTTAGTTGTTAAGCTCTACTCACTTTAGGTTTCATCACTATGTAGTGGCAAAGAATGATGTTCGTAAACGCCCATTGTGATATGTTGCGTCACGAAGAGACGGAACCTTACCGTGGTGTGACGGTTTTCGCACCTCAGCGACTCATTGAGCTATACTGGCGGGTGTCCCGGCGACACCCACACAGTCTCTGATACCAGGTTGGTCAATGGTTAGAGGTCTGACGAACACAGTCCCCCGGTCCTCCCAGTTCGGGGTTGGAACATGTGAAGACTTGTTCCGTAGAAATGGTAATGCATTTGCATTTCCCACCAAACACCGCTGCCTTGTGGTTAGGCTTTTGAGCCAGATGCTTTGGTTGAGGACGCTAGTCGTCCTCTTGTCTAGGGGTGGGTACCATGACAACCCACGTACAACTATGAACTACACATACACAAACACACTCGTGCCACGTCGGCTGTCGCGTGGTGCCGTCAGCCGGGTCGCCTTACTCGCTGCATAAAGCTGCTGACGCCTCACTTCTTTCTCTTTCACATACTTTTCCTTCCCCGTTTTCCACCCTATTCTTAACTCTTCTCTTGTAGGCCCACCACTTAGGACTGATGACTCCGTTCGTCTTGCATCGGTTTTGCGTGCAGCATCAGCTTGCCACATGCATCGGTAGCCTCAGGTATCTCCAAATCGATCTTCAAGCCTCGAGACCCAGTCTCTCTGACTGACTTCAATGTCCGCACTCTCAAACAAGCGGGACAACAAGCTGCTCTTGCTTTCACACTGGACTCGCTTGGCATTGATGTGTGCTGTGTCTTAGAAACAAGAATTCATGATGCAAGCATAGTGATTGATCTAACCGTCCCATCAGTCTCCACTCGCTTCCGGCTGCGCACCTCTGGTGATCCAGGGGCTGCCGCGGCAGGATATGCAGAGGTTGGTATCGTCCCAAGTCGCCGGGCGGAAGTAGTCTTGCTTGACTGAATATCTGTTGATAGTCGTCTCTGTGCGGTTCGTTTGGCAACATGTGTGAAGGAGTCTCACAAGTAGGAAGTTGATAGATATCTGTTTATCGTGTCCGCCTACGCCCCAACTGACTGTGGCTCCGACGCTGTCAAAGGCCCTGAATACTCTGCTGCGGCAATCCAAGAGCTTAAACATCGTGGGGATTTGAATGCGTAGGTGGGCAGGCTTAGAATACCTGAGGCTCAATTAGGAGGTACGTACAGACAATGGGGAACGATTGACAAAGCTGTGCATTGATCGCAGGCTGTTTTTATGCAGTGCTAATTTCCGAAATAGCCGAAGTTCTCTGGCTACATGGTGTCCTCCAACGGCATACCGACCGCAAACTCAAATCGACCACATTGCCATCAGCTACCGATGGTGCGAATCAATAAGTGACTGCCGGTCGTATTGGAACACAGTTGTGGATTCCGACCATGTGCTCATCCGGAGGCGCTTCTCCCTACGTTTTCCAGGGCCACGTAAGGTGCGGACGAATCGCCTGGCAACTGAAAAACTGGCAGATCCGGATGTCAGATGAACTTACCAGAATCATGTTCATGTTCTAGAGTCTCTTCCAAAGATTCCACCATCAGATATGAACTCATACTAGGACGAGATTGCCACCTCTTTGCATAATGTTGGGAATTTTGCCTGTGGCACCGCACTATCAGGCGCACCCAAGCACTGGATATCAGACCGAGCGGTGACATTGCCTAAATCTCGGAGAAGTATCCCAGCCGGCCCCGAACACAACTTGATGCGATGAATTATCAGACGTCAAGTGAAGGCGAGCGTTCAAACCGACCGTGAAGTGGGGTGGATACAGGATGCTAAAGAAGTGGAAGAGACCCAGAAAGCCGGTAATGTCAGAAGACTATTTCAGTTGATCCGTGCGACCGGCCCCCGGAAAGCATTTGTGAGCAAAACCAAGGATCGGGAGGGAGTGACTATCTCGAATAAAGAAGAATGCCTCGGCCGATGAGCCGCATGCTTCGAACAACAGTTGTCATGACCACCAGCTGACAACCACCCGGAGCCCATAGGCAACGTAGGATCCTGGATGGTGAACGTGGAACCGCCTTCGGCCTCGGAGGTTTATGACTGTATATGTTCTCTTCAGCGCCACCGAGCCTCTGGTCTGGATGACCTTCCGCCCGCATTGTTCAAAGATGGGGGTGAAGTCCTCAGTCAGCGCTTGTCTGATCTGTTTGCTTGCATTTGAGAAAAGGAGTTTGTCCCAGGGAACTGGGGAGAGTCGGTGATGGTGTCCATCTTCAAAAAAGGGGGCCGTAGTGAGTGAGGCAACCACAGGGGAATCAGCTTGATCCCGGTCGTAACGAGACTTTTGGTATCACTGGTGCTTCATCGCCTTATGGTGGCTCGTTAAACACTGACTCGAGAGGAGCAAGCGGGATTCCGGCCTGGTAGGAGTTGTGTCGACCAAGACTTCCCGACGTGTGAGGGTGTACGGAAAGCTCTCCAAAAGCTTCCGTACACAATGTGGTGTCCGTCGTGGATGCCCACTCTCCCCATTCCTGTTTAACTTCGTGATCGATGAAATCATGAGACGAACACTGGGAGGTCTCCAAAACCCCGATGTTCAAATAGCCTGTGAAGAAAACCCTGTCGGTCTGGAATATGCCGACAATGTCGTTCTCATCTTCGAGGAGGAGTAGAAGGCGTTAGTATTTTTGGATGAACTGACGAAATTCATCTCGTCCTTTGGTGTGCACTTCGTACCCACAAGGTGCAAGGTCATACTCCTGGGCATGCAGTCACTGAACACACCATTCACAATCCAGGGAGATGCGCTGGTAGTGGTGGAGCGTTTGGAAGTTGTATTAGTTCTGATTTTACTGTGACAGATGAGATGAATGCACGAATCTGCAATGCTCGGGTCGCGTTCGCTAATTTGAGACAACTATGGCGTCAAAGTTGTGTATCCCGGAATCTCAACTGAAGTGTGTATCAAGCTACAGTGCGGGTTGATTTGTTGCATGGCTGTGAGATTGCCTATTCGAGCAGCGGAAACACCTTCATGTGTTCGGCGATCGTTGTCTCAACCTTAGCTCGTGCGGACTGGTGTCGGCGTATCCGTAACGAGGCAGTTAGAAAACGCGTTTTCGGTTGTGTAACGGGTATTTCCGTTGAAGAATGTGTCCAGCACCAGAAGCTGCCTTGGTTGGGACATGTGTTGTGTATGTCGAACCATCGTTTGCCGAAGAGTGCTGTTTTCCATGCCCAACTGAGAGTGGCGTAAACAGAGAGGTGGCCCAATCTTAACCTAGCAGAGGGATATGAAAGAAATCGCGAAACATTCGGGTACTGCCGGTGCTACTCGCCTTCCAGAATGGGGACCGCGTGATCCTCGCTGCGTCTGGTTTGAGACGCTGCAAGATATGGCTGCCAACCGATGTCAGTGGCGCTCTTGTTTTCAGTTTCTATCCGGATTGCCTGAGTGAATGTCTGGAGGTGTAGGCACCTCGGAATGATTGTGGTAAGCTAGCACTAAGTCCCTTCCCCGTCCACCTTTACTCTTTTCTTTACAATAAGGCTTTCAAATAAATCATGGTTGTACGGCAGTGAAGCATCAGTGTTGAACGCTGATGTCATGCTGTCGGTTATGATGATGGTGATGAGGTATTGCGTAAATTGGATTAGATTGCCCTTATGGTAGCCGTTTATGACATTTTGACAGCCTCGTGAGTTATACTTCATAGGCCTGTATCTCAAGTTGACTA
Organism: Opisthorchis viverrini; assembly: GCF_000715545.1. Taxonomy (NCBI): domain Eukaryota; kingdom Metazoa; phylum Platyhelminthes; class Trematoda; order Opisthorchiida; family Opisthorchiidae; genus Opisthorchis; species Opisthorchis viverrini. The sequence goes on along the minus strand of NW_008751723.1, from coordinate 1,188,627 downwards.
TAATACTGTTGTTTTTATCCACTTGTACAGCGTACCTCTGCAAACAATCCGACCTCCTATCAAACGTTTGCGACGATGGTCCAAAGTGTTCGTTTGGAAGAAATTGTTGAAGGAATATGTGGTGCTCTACATATGTTAGCCAAAGACTTTGCCACGCGGTCCTATCTAGCTCTACTGAAAGTGAGTTGGAAGTGTTCAAGTCCGTATTTTTTCCGTATTGTTCGTGTACAGTTGTCTTCCTCTCAGACACCTGATAAAGCAAGTATGTTGTGGCAGTCAGCTGGAATGTGATGTGGCATGTTCAACAATGCCTCGCCTGCTTCAATCGACATGAAACTTGAGACAGCTCTTGGGCGTGTTTGCAAAAGTTGAAAGTTTCAGTCAAGATTTCGTCCTGTAAGTAGAGTCAGTCTATGCCGAAAATAGGAGCAGCTGTTTCATCCTTGTTGGGAATCATCAGTAGTGCACATCTTGAGAAACTCAAAAAGTTCCGAACCCGCACTCTTCTGGTCAGTGTTGAACGCCTAGCCGTTCGGCCTCGAGTGCCTGAACAGCAGTGTGGTTAACTCAGTTATGTTGGAAACAGCGCCCCTCAGCTTTCATTCTGAATCCAGTTCACGTGGTCTTCTGCTGACTGGTTGCTTGGGTGACAACTCAGACGGAAGATTCACACAACGTGTGGATTATTCCTCCTTCCGGATTACTTATGGTTTATTGAAAGTTTACCATATGAGAACCCACGCTTATTTCGCTTACTGTCAACGGTGTCAAATCGTATATTTTTGGGAGGTCGGTCCGTCATCATGTAACGGGTTATTTCTCTTAATCTGTTTGTTCATCTAATCTTTATTCACCACAGCTAAGGATTGGACCACAAATCACTAAGCTGAAAATTGTTCTCATGACCACTGTTTTCGACGTCTTGGTACCAGTTATGCGTAACTGTACGCTCTTAAGTGAGGATATCTGGAGCTCGCTTTGGGAACGTGATTCTTAACTGGCAAACTTGTAGTATGATGTTCTGGTACCACGAGGATTGTTTACTCACAGGTACTCAGCGATCGATTTAGGTTGACCTTGCGGAAAAGCGCCATTACATAATCACTCAAGCGTCACTAGTTTGTTGACCAAAACTCTGAATCGCAGTCAATTTACCGTAATGTTCACTGTGTAAAGCCGATTCGACTCGTGTTAAAAAGCCGGAAGCAGCTGTCTTTAGTGATGGCATTTCAGTCATCCAGATCGACATACTTAAGTGTGGTTGCCATGAAACATTAGTGCGCCCCGGCAATCCGGTAGCTTAGAAACGGTTTTTCCTCGCCCAATCAGCGCCTGCACGATGGACAATGGGGTGCATCCTACCCTGGATTCAAATTGGTGCTCTGCTTTTTCGACAGCTCGGTTTTTGACCTCATAACTTGAACTCTAATCGAAATAGGAAGTCTCCGTGCAAGCATTGAATTGCATGATTCCATGCTCACCTTAGCCGTTACATTCCACAACTGTTTATAAAAATGTAACCTGTGGAACATTTAGATGCTCAAATCCTGAATGCCTGAGATGAAATGCCCATTCATTTGATCAAAATCCTCATAGAACAGAACAAAATGAGGAAACGGAAGGACCGAGTACCAATTGTTTGCACTTCCAGCACAAACGGACAGTTTAAGTAGAAACATCCTTCACCATTATGCAATTCACAACAAATGTACCAAAAAATGGTAGCTGTAGTGTCGAAGGTTTATGCTTCCTAAGACACGATGCTCTCAAAGATAGAATGGCTTTGTTCGGTCTCGCGGATGTTCTTTATTGAAGGGTTCAACTGTACACGTATTATTCACCGACAGCAGTACTTACTAGGTGAACCCTTCATTTGGCATTTCAATCACCGTTCGTATTACTCCACTCGTGAGAAGATGGATGTGACAATCACCTGATGTAGTTTACGTTGAGTCCAAATACCTGTCTACAAGCGACTATGGTATCTACTTAACACTGTCTCATTCCACTGGAATGTTGACACTGTCGAGTGTAGCAGCCATAATAACAGTTGGAGCCACTTGTTCTTTATGTAAGCTTTGAGTGGAAGGGATCGCCGCTAGTGTTGAAATGTCTGAGCTTTCTTAGCGGCACAGATCATACGCACTGCTGTGAAGCATTCTATGAGGTTAGAAAAAGCCTCTAACTTCATGCTTACACCGACACAGTTATTGAGGTTCGCCGATTCCGACACCATTATTTCAGTGTCAGTCAATTTTGAGTTCGGAAATTTCCGAATTTCAGGAACGGTTTTTTAATACTGTACCTTCGCATGGATTTACTCAAGGAGATATCCTGCGAGCATTTTCATAGTGAAGCTACTCTGCTGCCAGGACAGATGTTTTGTGTCGTGTGGTAAAGACCAATCACTATAGGTAAGTGTAAAGCTCCATAGATTTATTCTTGTTCTAGAAATCGCAAGCGCAAAAATGCGCTTAAATACTACACTTATTCTACTTGCCAGAACTGTATTAACGGACTGAGATGAAAATACTGTAAAACTTCGGAGCGAAACCATCTGTCGGATGTGCCACCTCTCAAAGCGCGATTAAACTTGTTTTATACGAGGTGCCTCACATGGACCCTGTCTGTATCGGACTACCTTCCTGTGTCTGTTTATCCGAACTACATATGCCTGAACTGATGCTTTGTCGCTTTCCGATCGTTTATTGAAACATTCCACCCACATGAGTAGCAACTGTCTTTGTCCTTGGACGTCCCCACAATGAGGCGTATTCAAGAAAGCTTGTTTTCCTTCGGCCAGAATTGGAGATTGAGAAAAAACTGCTACGTCCGAGAGTGTGTTACCACTTAAAAGTGAAACGCAAGGCGGATGACGGAGGAAATCAGTGGTATGCATAAACGAGGCCTAACTGAATGATTGGAGGGCGTGGATATTTTTTTTGTTGAAAGTGCAAACCAAGAAAACCATAATGCTTAAGAATGCTCAAACCATGCCAAACTATACACAAAGCTGCGTAGGGCTAGGAGGCGGTGCAGAGCCTACAGTGCGTTACAAGGCGACACGGTTAGCCAGCAACTGTGCGAATCCAATTCAAAGTCTCGATCATTCCTCTGGGCACTTCGTAATGTACAATTAAAGATCACGATAAGCAACAGTGATCCGTCGGAAAGTTTCATCTCTTTTAGTTAGCAATACAGATAAACAGTCGGAGAACTGAAAACTAATACTAACTGTCTGACACAGGATGAACCAGTCGGGGGCCGAAGCAATCACGACCAGGCAGACTCGATCAATGCAGCATTCAGAACGTCGTTCAGGAAGATTGCTTGTACACTAATGAAACCGCAGTGGTTTTGCTTAATAAACTGAGGGTTTCCAAAAGCGAACGGAGGTGACAAAACCCGTGGGGCCAATTCGTTCACAAACGTCGAAGAGGGGAATGCTACACCCATTCGCTATTCAGACCACTGCTCAGGGATACGGATGAAACTTGTTTATTTCATCAAGTGGGAACCACTCGTGTCTTGGTAAGCAAAGTTTGGATAATCTTCAAAAAAGCAGATCCCAACGTTCCTGATGTGTTCGTTAAATGTTCACCACCAATGAACAGCATGGATGTACCAAACGAAATACTTCATTCACTATACATCAATTCGCCATGAATCCGAATGTGAAACCTCTGAAACTCTTTATATGGCACATATTTTATGAATCTGTGCCAATTGTACGTGACCAGAACTAATTTGTCAAAGCACATGGGCTCAAACGGAAAGAAACCAGAGTAGTGTTTGGAAGGATTAGACGCATCAACAGTTGGAGCCACTTGTTCTTTATGTAAGCTTTGAGTGGAAGGGATCGCCGCTAGTGTTGAAATGTCTGAGCTTTCTTAGCGGCACAGATCATACGCACTGCTGTGAAGCATTCTATGAGGTTAGAAAAAGCCTCTAACTTCATGCTTACACCGACACAGTTATTGAGGTTCGCCGATTCCGACACCATTATTTCAGTGTCAGTCAATTTTGAGTTCGGAAATTTCCGAATTTCAGGAACGGTTTTTTAATACTGTACCTTCGCATGGATTTACTCAAGGAGATATCCTGCGAGCATTTTCATAGTGAAGCTACTCTGCTGCCAGGACAGATGTTTTGTGTCGTGTGGTAAAGACCAATCACTGTAGGTAAGTGTAAAGCTCCATAGATTTATTCTTGTTCTAGAAATCGCAAGCGCAAAAATGCGCTTAAATACTACACTTATTCTACTTGCCAGAACTGTATTAACGGACTGAGATGAAAATACTGTAAAACTTCGGAGCGAAACCATCTGTCGGATGTGCCACCTCTCAAAGCGCGATTAAACTTGTTTTATACGAGGTGCCTCACATGGACCCTGTCTGTATCGGACTACCTTCCTGTGTCTGTTTATCCGAACTACATATGCCTGAACTGATGCTTTGTCGCTTTCCGATCGTTTATTGAAACATTCCACCCACATGAGTAGCAACTGTCTTTGTCCTTGGACGTCCCCACAATGAGGCGTATTCAAGAAAGCTTGTTTTCCTTCGGCCAGAATTGGAGATTGAGAAAAAACTGCTACGTCCGAGAGTGTGTTACCACTTAAAAGTGAAACGCAAGGCGGATGACGGAGGAAATCAGTGGTATGCATAAACGAGGCCTAACTGAATGATTGGAGGGCGTGGATACTTTTTTTGTTGAAAGTGCAAACCAAGAAGACCATAATGCTTAAGAATGCTCAAACCATGCCAAACTGTACACAAAGCTGCGTAGGGCTAGGAGGCGGTGCAGAGCCTACAGTGCGTTACAAGGTGACACGGTTAGCCAGCAACTGCGCGAATCCAATTCAAAGTCTCGATCATTCCTCTGGGCACTTCGTAATGTACAATTAGAGATCACGATAAGCAACAGTGATCCGTCGGAAAGTTTCATCTCTTTTAGTTAGCAATACAGATAAACAGTCGGAGAACTGAAAACTAATACTAACTGTCTGACACAGGATGAACCAGTCGGGGGCCGAAGCAATCACGACCAGGCAGACTCGATCAATGCAGCATTCAGAACGTCGTTCAGGAAGATTGCTTGTACACTAATGAAACCGCAGTGGTTTTGCTTAATAAACTGAGGGTTTCCAAAAGCGAACGGAGGTGACAAAACCCGTGGGGCCAATTCGTTCACAAACGTCGAAGAGGGGAATGCTACACCCATTCGCTATTCAGACCACTGCTCAGGGATACGGATGAAACTTGTTTATTTCATCAAGTGGGAACCACTCGTGTCTTGGTAAGCAAAGTTTGGATAATCTTCAAAAAAGCAGATCCCAACGTTCCTGATGTGTTCGTTAAATGTTCACCACCAATGAACAGCATGGATGTACCAAACGAAATACTTCATTCACTATACATCAATTCGCCATGAATCCGAATGTGAAACCTCTGAAACTCTTTATATGGCACATATTTTATGAATCTGTGCCAATTGTACGTGACCAGAACTAATTTGTCAAAGCACATGGGCTCAAACGGAAAGAAACCAGAGTAGTGTTTGGAAGGATTAGACGCATCGATTGATTCGTGTCAGCTGTTCATGATTGGATTGGTAGTAAACCGCACTCTTGATGGCTGTATGGTTAACTAAGGAATTTTGTCAGTTCGTTTTTGCACCGATTATGGGGGGTTGTTTCCGATTGATTCGTGTCAGCTGTTCTAGTGATGATTGGTAGTAAACCGCACTCTTGATGGCTGTATGGTTAACTAAGGAATTTTGTCAGTTCGTTTTTGCACCGATTATGGGTTTGTGGGTTGTTTCGAAAATTGCGATCCGATCACCACCGCTTTTTGTGATGAAATAAACAGGTTGTAAGCCGGTAGGGGTCCGCTTGAGGAAACTATTAAAGTTAATCTTGCGGAGGCCATGGCTAATTCAGAGTCCATGAGGATGGCAAAGTTTTGTTGATATTCGTGTCAAACATAAGTTTGTTATACCTCCGACTGGATGGATTGATTCAAAGTGACGGAATCGTCTGTATAACAGTGATGGTGTTTCACTACTTTGCGCAGATATAAGTCGCTACTCGGTAACGTGTAACTGATCATGGTACTGCTTCGGAAGGCCAGTTAAAATATAACGTCACGAAAAATGAGAACTCAAACTCTTGTTAACCCATTTTCTATAACAGCTGCGTACAGCATCAGAGTGTACCGAAGCCGTGGTGCGAACCTATAACTTCCTTGTCGGCGGCCTTATAATGAGGCTGTTTACAAAACCGTTCAACGCATGTAACAATTGTAAGCTGACCGGATATTGCTGGCCCCTGATATAACGTTTCTTTTGCTTGGGTTTTCGGTTGGTAATAAGTATATATTGATTTGGAAAAGAGACCACGGCTAACTTGCAATGAAATTCATTGAAATACACCGAATCTGTTCCACCTCTCCACAATAACTGTTTTTTGTCGACCCCGTTGGGTCCCCATAGGTTCAACCACCGGTTGGCTCAGAACGAGTTCAGGTTTCTTACCTTCACAGTTCTCGTTTCTCCCGAAAGATCTGATAATTACCAAGCAGGCTGATTGGAATTTTAACCGAAGATTATTAGGAAGAACAAAATCAGATTTTTTGAAAAACCCTCGGTATCCGACCAGCAGTCCATACTCACTCTTATAATTATATAGAGTTGTCTATTTTTCTGGTGGTAATTGTGTGGGACGATGAATGCTTACATCTTTATTTGTGCACTGGCGTCATATTACACCACGGCGGTTTGAAGTCCTCTTGATCGGTCGCTTTTGACTGGATCTGTCAACAGTCGCTGTAAGGAGGCCTTACACCTGTTTGTTCGCCAGTATGATTTGTCATCGATCGGCTTAGATCTTGCTGTAAGCAAGTTGTGTTGGTAGTTACCTGGGTGAGTTTCAACTATTGCTCTACGCGTTGGTTTGAGTAAGGTCCATATAGGCATATAGGGAATTAACGGGCGTCTTTTGATTACCGCACCGAAGGTACTGACATCCAGTCCAGTGTTCTCGGTCATTCAGGGCGGGGGTCGGTTAGATGCTGCGTTCCATATTTCGACTTGTTCGAAATTATCTACGGCAATTTGTCTTATGAGCTAATCTTTGAGAAACGAACTCTCGGAGGAAACGAAGTAAGTGGTCCGACTCGTGTTATCTTGGAGTTACGAGATACTATACTCCCCAAGAATGATGCTTCCGACAAGTAAGGGGCCTCTTAACTCAAATAATTTCCGCATGCGCGGTTTACGTTGATTTTGTGCGCACCCTGGGTCCACTAGCCTTTTCGTTTCGTTGAATTACCGGAAAGTTGTGACCCCACATGGAGTTCTGTAGCACACATCGCTTATCTACAGCACAATTGTTTTTGTTCTTTTGTTTTCCTAACCCATTTACAAACTCCAGCTTAAGCCGGACCTCCTAAGGTGCGTTTTTCTTGGCTAGTTGTTATCTGACTGATGAATTACGGAAAGCGAATGTACCGTTGCAAAAGACGAATTTTTATGACGAGTTAAGAGCGATAGCTAGTTTCGCGGACCTCATTCTCTGCTAGACGTTATGACCTGTGGCTGTCTATTCATTGTGGTTCAACAATTAAACCGTCTGAGCTGTGGTACCGTTTCTTTGCCAAACTCGAAAGCTCTGTGGATAAGAATCCCAGTAAAGTCGCTAGCGATGGGCGTATCCGAGTGTTATCTTAGGTCTATCCGGAATGAACTGAATGAATTCGTATTTGGGGCCTCAAACGTGTTGATGATCGAAAAGACATCAACTAATTGTTCGGGGACCAAACGCTGAGTGAGCGAACGGGATTCTGTTGTGGTCGGGCCAACTTGCAATGTAGCAGCCGGTAGCTGGTTGATAGCTGTGATGTGCAATTACTAGTTGAAGAATCATTTGGCCAATCACTGTACACCCATGTGACTGTGACAAATGAGTCTGCACGGCCTCGGTTGGCGAACCTTTCGGGTTGTGACCCAGCATTTCCTAACTAGCTGGTTCACCTTGTAGCCCACAGCAGCAGTATAACAGTGGGTGTATTTGAACAACTGATTCGTAGATTTTATCGTCCCGTTTTTGTTGCTAGTGTTGACGAAAACGCGCAGTCCTTGGAAAGCCATTTTGAGAAAGTTAAGAGCTCATCATATCTGACCCCGCAGTGTTAAAAGAATCAGTAGGTTTAAAACGAAATTCACTGAAAATCTTGTTTAATTTTCGGGCGTTGACTTTTGATGTCTCATCTCCCCTCTTCAGGCTCCCAATCTAGTTGTAGCTCCGCGTGTTCAACCAGGTGGTCCCGGCCTTGCAATTTTCGTTCACCTTTTGCATTCACCGCACGAATCCATCCAACGAGCCGCTGCTGGTGTGCTTGCAGAGATTTCACAGGATCGTGACGGCCTGGATGCGCTTATGAACATACCAGGAGCAAGCACACGTTTCGACGAACTAGTACATTCTCGCAATGAAGCCATATCGACGTATGCATCGGCGGTGGTGATTCGTCTGACCGAGGAACGAAAAGGTATCAATGGGAACTCTTGCATTTTCCCATCCCATGTGGAAGTCCTCAACACACCTCCCCTTCCAATGGATACTTTGGGACCGTATCAGCTGCCGTCAGTACAGATTCCGTCGATGTCTGCTTGTGCACCGGCCTCCCTTTCAACTTCACAATCATCGACACACCCCACTTGGTCACACCAGTTTTCGGTGGATCCATCACATGTTTCCTCTAGCCCTCCGACAAATTCGCTCACGGAGATGCTAGGGCCACCACCGGTCGGCTTCAAAGGTTAGTCATATTTCAGTCTCTCCGAACCGCTCCGTCCCCGTCAGCCCCTCACTGATTCCGTTCATTATATGTCCGACTATAGTGGGCATCTTGAAAGATACTTTGAGGCGGGCTTGTCGTATACTGTACGGCAGACGTTTTCCCTAATTTACATATCTTATTTCATTATTATTATCGAGCATTCCAGTTAGCTTTTTATTGAAGAGTGACGTGACCCGATTCCACTTATGTCGCTTACTGCAGCTGTACGTAAACAGTGATTGATTTTGTCGCCATTGCTCATATCAGGAACTTTTCAACGTAAGGCAGAATTCCGGCCTCAACTTGACAACGAAGCATTAAAGTTGCAATTAGTTACTTCAGTCGCGCTGGCAGCCACCGTAAGGTGGTGCACATGTATGAATGGAGGCACTGGCAGATATTTCCCAGTTGTGTATTCAGTGGTGTTTCGCATCTGAACTGTTGTTATTGATGCATAGCTACTCCCGATCTTACCATAGATTTCGCTTTTCAAGGATATTAGATATTGCCTCCAATGCGAAGCCCTTCATTCCCATATCCGATGAACAATGTTGTCATCTTGGACCACAACTTGAACCGCAAGGTAGTTTCTATCTTTATTTCTGGCTGCACCACTGAACGAGCGAGGATCCGAGGGATGAAGGATTTGATTGAAACCTGTGATCACCGTACACATTAGCAGCTATCGTAAGCGATTTTCATCGGTCCACGCAATTGACTTACGCTCATGACCTCCAACCTTCTTCGGCCTGATCTTCAGTAGTATTATGTCAGTACATATAAATGGAACTCTTCTAGTGCTGTCTTCTACCGCAGTTTAAACAAATTTTCCCATCAGAGTGGATAAATCTAATTTTAGGACCCGTGTACGTTGTTAAAGCAAACTTGCCTGCTAAACGGGGGCGCTTTTAGTCGCGCTAGGTGTCCTTTAGGAAAAATTCATTGTTACTTCGAAACCCGTCCCGATATCCACGAGTTTCTTCTCCTGGATCGACTCACCCGCTCAGTTTAAAGATAGAGGTGAAATCTTGAATATGTACTCTAAGCTATTCATCCCTATCTGGGCGAAAGAGACTATCCCAACTTACTGAGGTCATTTGAGTATTGTGTCCGTTTTCAAAAAGGTACTTACAGTGACATGGCAATTACGGTTCAACGCGGTTCAGGCTTTGGCCTGGCAGTTCAGAAACCTGCCCGGTGTCCGCTGAGGACGTCAACAATTTTTCATTGTCCGACCATCGATCTTTTCAGAATATGGCCTGTGTCTGATGGGGACACTGGCTCAGTAATACTGAAGTACGTCTAATGGTTTTCGGAATAAGTAACCCGCCCACGACAGATGAGCTGATCCCACTTCGACAGGTTGCGCTGGCTCAGTCGTGTGCTCCGTGTAACAGTCGACCGAATTCTTCGCACAGCCACACGAAGTGTGGAAGCGAGCCACAGAAGGTCAAGCAATGAACTGGTGGCTCCGTGTAACAGTCGACCGAATTCTTCGAGGAGCCCTTTTCGCACAGCCACACGAAGTGTGGAAACGAGCCACAGAAGGTCAAGCAATGAAGTGGTAGTGAAGTATGAAATACACTCAGCTGCGCTGGTCATTGTCGCCTCCCTGGATGGTGACTCCGGGATGGAACACATCAGTTGTCAGAGATATTGTCAGACATGACCCAGTCGCGCACTCGGTAGAGGGCGTGCCTCCAATGTCTTCGCCTTTCGAGCTCCCCTATGAAAATCCACTGACATCCCTGTGTTGACCCATCGATTATATCAGCTACCGCCTCCAATGCGTAACTATCTACCCTCACCTCCTCAAATCATTGGCGGACAAACCTGTGGCAACTATGAACCCTGTACGGCATGTATGCGGTTTTTACAATTGAAGATGATGATGAAGAGGCTTGAAGACCAGAATAGCTTTTGCTAACTTGCCTTACTTGCGGCATCAAAGGTATGTACATCGCTGGGTCTCAAAGGACACGTCTACCAGACTACAATGTGGACTGTATTGTCGAACGGCTCCGGGACTTAGCTACTTCGGGTTGAGGATCTCAGAATTCTTCGGTCTTAAGCTACCGATGCCTGTGAAGTGCGGCTGGACCTAGCGGATTCTCTATAATGTGACTAATAAACGGGTCTTTGTTGAAGCGGAAGGTACTTCCTTAGAGAATGCATCCAACACTACAACCCAATGTGGCTGGTTCATCTGTTACTCAGACTGAGTTAGTGCCTACCGAGACGAGCTCTATTTTCCGTACCTAATTTAAAGTAGCTGGATACACTGGACGATATCAGTAGGATTCATACTGTCAGTTTCTTTCTGGATTGTATGGCTGAATATTGGAAGTTTAGGCACCTCGGTGTTTTTTGGTAGGCTATTCCCCCCCCCCCCTGCCCCTCGCATTTTTTCCATTATAAAGCCTTAGTCAAATAAATAAACATGGTTGTATGTTACTGAAGCAGCAGTGTTCTCCTGTGGTGTTTGTGTCAGTGGTGATGATCCAGACTGGCATTTATACTCTTAAATTATATCTCCCGATAGCCAGGGTTCAAGTTTTCGAAGGGGCGCCGTTTTCATTCTCCTAACTGTTACCTTCTTTTTTCCTAAAGCAAAACATGGCTTTCAAACGCCTTGAGGAAGCTTAGAACAAGGCCCGACTTCGTGAATTTCGGGCCTGGTTCATTTTTTGTTAGTTTTCGGTTTTCTCTGACAGTTCTCACTATCCTAGTACTGAACTGTTCATTTTTATGCACTGTTGTAGGCCCTGGATGTTCAAGTTATTGTGGCTATTGGAATGATGGTTCTGGAGGTGGTGCAGATCCCTCGTTTGGCTACCCGGATCCGTGTGTTTCGACTTTCTGCTGCTCATCAACAGGTCTGTCCTACCCTCCAGAGCATACACCACATCACATGGAAATAGTTCCCACACCTGCGTCCTATATGTCTCTTGGTCCACCTTGCTACTCAACACTTTCATCAAACACGCCTACTCCAAGCGCACTGGCTCCGTTGCAGCCTAGTCTGGTTGACAACACAACCCTCCCAACATCAGGCAGCGCTTCTACCCGCCGTTCTGGCTATGGTAGTTTGGATACCAGTGGTTACATCAGTCCTTCCAGTGAACTTTATGTGCAACCATCACCATCCGGTTACAAGCCATCACATGTTCCTGTCTCAAATCCTACCAGACAAACCAGAGGTTTGTTGCCAACTTACCATAATCCACAACAATGCTCTAATCCTTCACCAGGCATGCAGCCTTCTGCAAGTGGATACTTGAGTCCTGAACTTATGTCGCTGGACGAGCCCTCTTCTGACTGGCTCTCACATCCTGGTTTAGTTTAGCACTCCAGTCGTTGAATCTTATTTCTACGTTAATGTATCTTTCTAGCCTGCGTATGAATTGATTCTCAGGCACGCATTTCTCTGCTTCTGATAGTTGCACTCTACAGCGCCATTTTCCTCTATTTCATTATCCAAATCTCCTGCCGCGTATGGTGCATCGAAATCCACGCCTTTCGAGCTGCCATCAGGATGTGATCTATATGGGAATTTATTTCTCTGCTCTGCACTCGCCCGAATCTGCAAAGCACACTTTCGCTTGACTTTCGTATTTTGACCTGTCTTGCTGTTTCGGTTGCGAATGGATGGTCTGCCTGTTCACTACCATGCATGCATCCACGTCTTACCCATATAGACCGCGTGCATCCCTACCCGTGCGGCAGTGACTTTTCCGGAACATACACATCCTCACCTGGAAAATTTCGACAGCTCCGGTAATACTTGTGTTGATCGTTTCGCTTCCTGTATCATGCTTGGTGGGCGCAATTTTTTCTACACAGCTGGCTTTCATTATTTTGTTCTTTTCATACTCCCTTCGTTAGCTTTCTCCATGGTTTTTATTGACCTAGTTCATCATTTTTGTGTAACACCATATTTTACACTCGCTATTATCTTAGTCTTGTATGCACCCGACAAAGACATTCTTTAATCAAAAGTGCTATTCGTATCCTATGGCGACGGGGTTGGATCTAATCTCACTATTGGTCTCGTCGATCATTGCAGTCACCGGGCTGGTACTGGACATCGGGTTCCGTTTTGCTGAGTACTGGTAGGTATGCTGTTCACCTTGCCATTCGAAGAAAGCAGTGAGCCGCCTCTGGTAGGAAATCAACAACTCGTCTTCACTGATTAGGCCATACCCGTTTGCTTACTCAGCAACGGATGGTAGATCCGAAAGGTCGAAGAAACGGAAGATGCAGAGAATAGTGGAAACGTCCACGGATTCTTCCGCTTGATTCGTTGGATTGTTCCATGGAAGCCAAATGTCAGGGAAACTATCAGGGATCAAAATGGCTTTATGATATCCAGCAAAAGCAGACATTTGGGCCGTTGCGTTTCGAACAGTACTTCGAACAACAATTCATTTGTCTACTCGTTACCTCAGATCAGGACTGACGGACTTTACCACGAAAGTCGATTGTGAAAATGAAGTCCCTTTCAGCCTCAGAAGTGTCTGTATATCTCCACTCGAGTGTTATCGTCCTGACAACCTTCCGCCTGCTGCGTTTAAGAATTGAGGCGAACTCCTCAACCAGTGTTTGTCTACCCTATTTGCGTCTATCTGAGAGAAAAATACCGTCTCAGGCAACTGGGATAGTCGATAATGGTTCCGATTTTCGAAAAGGATGCTCGCAGTCAATGTAAATCACAGAGGTGTCAGGTTGACCCCCGTTATAACAAGACTGGCGGCATCACTGATTCTGCGTGTTTTTACGGTGGCAGGCGAAACCTTGATCCATGGGTATCAACCGGGGTTTCAACTGGGTACGTCGAACACATCATACTCCGCCATACGTACAGACGACCCACAGTCTTGGGGCTCGTTGTTTTCAAAGATACTTTCGGTTCTGTCGGTCAGTTGCTGCTGCTAACTGTAATTACACAACAATTGATTCCGCAGGAGTTTGTGAACACATTCTGATTCGTATATTCACATATTCCAGTGTCTGAGTGTACGATGTGCTGTCTAAAAGCTTCCCTACGAAAAGTGGTGTTCGGAAATCATGCCCACTCTTCATTCTTGTTCAACATTGTTATCGGTTAAATACTAAATATCCGTGTTTAACAGTGACGTCTTGCTGTTGATAATGATGATGACTGAGGTGAACGCTGGAGGTTTTCAAACACTCTTCATTCTTGTTCAACATTGTTATCGGTTAAATACTAAATATCCGTGTTTAACAGTGACGTCTTGCTGTTGATAATGATGATGACTGAGGTGAACGCTGGAAGGTTTTCAAAACCCCTGTGTTCAAATCACTACTGTTAAGAACCTTACCGATCTGGAGTACGCAGAAGACTATGTCCAAGCATAAGCTCTGTTCAACAGACTGACTACCGTCGTATCATCTTTCGACAGGTGCTAAGTCATGCTTCAGGACAATCATTTCCTGAAAACGCGCGTTGCAATCCAAGGAATTATGTCTGATGAAGTCAGTGCATGAATTCCAGAGGTCTCTGCAGACAGATGACCTGGGGCGTCCTCAGGTGTTTCATTGTCGATGTGTCAGAAGCGTTGGCGGTTTTGGATTGTGCCAACGGATTCATGATGAAGTAATTAGAAAACAGGGTTGGGGGCGAGACGGCCCAAGTGATTAGAGCGCGAATTTACTGACCGGAAGATACGTGTTTCGAACCCCACCTCCGCCTCTCGACTTCCCCTGTCTAGGCTTGGGCAACCTGGCAATATCCAAGCCCTCGTGCTTCTCCAACTGGCACGGCAGCTAGGCACCGGAAGGGTGCTACAACTGAACGCAATAAGAAAACAGATATTTGACTGTGCAGCAGGTACATGGGTCGCGGAAGACATCTAGCAACATCAACTGTGGTAGCTTGGCCATGTAATGCGCATGTGAAACTTCGCCTACCGAGAAGGGTGTTCTTGGCTGATTTTGAATGGCCCGAGTATGAGGCAGACGATGTGTGACTTGACAGAAGGGTGTGAAAGAGATTGTGAGCACTTAGGGTGCTAGTACATTTTGGCTTCCAGGATGGCATCTCCCTGATAACCCTACCCCTTCTCGGCTGGAGACTTTTCGGGAAATGGCGGCTGATGAATGAGAATGTCGTTCGTGCTGCTAGTTTCTCTCCAGATTGTCTGACTGAGCACTTGGCGGTGTAGGTGCCTCAGAATGCATGCGATAGACTAGCACGAAGTCCACCTTTCACCTATTCTGTTTTCACTTCAAGACGTCAGGTGTAATTCAATAGTTTTGGTTGTACGGAGGTAAAGCTTCATTGTCAACTTCTGTGTTGGTCTATCCTTTGATGATGGTGATTCATTCTCGAGTAAGCTAATCCGAAGCGCCCTGTCTGAGTCCTTAATTTACTCTGGTTTGCTCGCGAACGACCAGTCAGTTTCGTCGTATTTTTGCTATACTTAGAAAGCTTACTAATTCCACCTGCATTACATGTGCCGCTGTTCACTCTGTTACATGTCAAAGTTATCTGGTTGTGCCAAAATCGGATAAAGAAAACTCACGAAAAAATCACTCGTCAGCTTTTATTTAAGTAAATAGGAAGTGTGCAGTACGTCTCTACAACTGTATTCCAGTTCATTTTGTATATGCGCACAAGACCTATAAATTGCAATGCAGACGGTCTGCTTCTTTCGTTACCATTTCAGTTGTGGTCTCTCCGACATATGTGTGATTCGTTCATTCTTTTTAGTGCAGTTTCTTCGGTCCGTGTAATTGGCATTGGGATGACGATCGAGAAGCTCTATCTGGTATTGTGTTTTCGTTTGATTGTCAGAATGTTCACCAGGACCTCGCCACCTTCTTTGAATAGTGCGAGGTATCATAGACCATCCGCTCTAGGTGTTTTGTCAGTTCACCAGGACCTCGCCACCTTCTTTGAACACCTAGACCATCCGCTCTAGGTGTTTTGTCGCGCCTGAGGATTGATGTGTCAAGCTGGATTTCAGTTGCTGATGGTGGGTTGATGTCAATGTTCCATTTGGGCCCCCTTGATTATTTTAGTGGTTGTGTTGAAAGGGACCAGGTGAGCTGTTCTTTGAAGTACTCAGCCCACTGCTCAAGGCGTCAGTTGAGGAAGTGAATTGCTGTTCCGTCTTTTTTGCATATTGTCTCACTGACACCTGCTTTCTTTTGGCCCTTTGATTGGGCGCGGCGATTGCCTGCAGCGAAATCTTCTCCATCTTCTGAAACTTCGAAATCCACCAGCGTTTTCTGTCATTCTTTAAGCTGCTGATTATCCGGCGCTAGAGATCTGCGTGCGCCATCACAGTCGCTCGTTGCTGGTATGGCCTTTTTGACAGCAATAAGGTCTGCTGATCTCGAAGACATCCGGTGTCCATTAAGTCGAGTCAGATGGGTTAGACACAGTTCTGAAAGCTGACAGCATGCTACTTTAACTCGTCTCCATTCATCCTCCAAGCAATCTTCGTCGTCTACATGACTGTGCGTTTCCCGTAGCTTTCGAGCCAGATCAGCTCGATACCCTTCAGCTACTGAAGCTTGTCGAAGTTGATGAACGGAGCTGCTTTCTTTCGGCACGCTTGGTGCTGGCGGAAAGCGAAGTGCTAAGCGGGCCCGACGACGAACTGACGCCCCTGAGTGTAGTTGCCTTTGTTCCAAGCTTAGAAAGTCCTTATCTGTTTCCTGTGAAAGTTTAGGTTGGGACGCGTAAAACCACTTTCGGAGTGGGCGACAATCCAAACTCGAATACATCACCTCTCCAGATTTTGTAAGTAGTCACTTGAGGAGTGAAAAATATTAATCGCTAACAGTATCTCGCGCTAGTTTCAATCGGTGTCTAGTTCTATTATCTAAGGTTAGTTTTACTGTGAAAAATAAAAGCATACTAACTGTGTTTATGTTCGTATAGCCGCTGGTGTTCTCAAAAGTCCTAATTAGGCGAACGAGCGATCTCGGTATATTTCGGCGAGGCTCCACATATCCCAACATCCCCGGTGTCATTCATTACCAAGACTACGCTGTTTACGCTAAAGTATCATGCAGAAATGTTGGTATCCTAGGATTATAGACCCTCATCACAGAATCCAACGAGAATGACAGAAGTCAGTTGAGCAAAACTTTGTTCGGGTGAAGAGTTTTGACATCTTTTTCTTATGCTCGGACATTCATAGAGAAAGGTACGAAATCAATAAAATGAAAGATATTTCCATTCAGAATAAACTCAATAGTCCATTCCCAACTCATGGTAGAGGAAAGCGATTCTGGTCTTCGGGATTAATACGTTCACTTCGTCTGTCGCAGCTAACGTGACTTCCGAGATACGTATAGCGTTCCGCAACTTTCAGTGTCACTCCTTAAATTTTTAGGTCCATGTTCAAAGACTATACATACTGCGGCATGGCTTCACACTTTGTGAGCACAGAGCACATGCTGAACGACTGGATCACGTGGATCAGCTTTTCTAGTAACACTTGCGCTTCCTACACTTCCACAAACAAGAACAATGTCGTCTGCATATTCCAGGTTGACAAGGTTCTTACTCGGAGAGATCCAAACACCGGAGTTTCGGAAACTTCGCCGTAGTATTTCATTAACGAGGAAATCAGACAGAAATGGAGAGCGTCGACGCCCTTGTCGGACACCACTGCTTGTAAGAAAGCTTTTGGAGAGTTACCATACACTCTCACACGCCTAAAAGCCTGTGAATACAAACGGTGCAAGGTGTTCACAAACTTCTGGGGCATATCCTGTTGCGCAAGTGTGTTGAACAAAACCGACCAGCCAACAGAATCGAATGCATTCTTGAAGTCAAGGAATAGCATGCCGCGCTGTCTCTCACTGGTCGGGACTCTGTTTGCTGTTCTCGGGTCTCGTCTTCACGCGCCTGTATAAGATTACGTAAAATAAGCGATGCAAAGAGATTGTTTACAACGCGGTTAAGGCTGATTCCCCTGCGAATATTACATTACCGCGGGTGCCATTTTTGAAAACGAGCACTACTCTCAAATAACCTGTTAGTTGGAACGGCCTCCTTCGCCCAGATAGAGGGAAATAAGTTAGATATGCGCTTAACATTTCATCTCCATTTTTTATCAGAGCGAGCGGGAGTTCGCCGGGACCAGAACCTCGGTGACACTTGAGGGATAAAAGCAATTCGCGGATTTCCAAGATAGTTGAAAGTTCCAAGTCCAGTGTGTCGGACTGCGTCGCGGGTCAGGAATCCGGCTGAGCAAATGCAGGTGGATAGTTGAATTGTTGAGTATTCAGCCCGAAAATCCAGACGTCCTCGTTTTTGAAAAGTGGGCGATTCGTTTGCTCAGTAGTTGCTTTCCCACAGGAGGCGTCTTTAGGCCCACTGCGAGTATCAGCATATTCCCAGAGGTCGTCGTCTCTTGCAGGTTTTCGGCTTTCCGGACCCACCAAACATGTCGATCCACACAGATTTTCTTCGTTCGTCGAGTTGTATTGCACTCTCGACCGAGTGGAATGCGTGTCCAACCTTCCAGTGCTTTTCGGATGTTGCTCGCGTTTCACTGCCTATATTTATTTCGTTGCACCGTTCAACAAGCGGAGCACCCAGCATCCTGAAAGGCTGAGGATAGTGCCTTCCAGTAAGTCAACATTAGAAGACTTATTGTCTGAGGGGTCTTCAGTTGGTGGTTCTGATGGGCTTACTTCACACCAGGGTCCGAGAGCTTCTCAATGACACGGCAAAGTGTGTGCAAGCTCCTGGAAAGCGCAACCGGAAGCAGCAACGAGCAAGCGCGTGATCCGACTCCACACAATTGTCCCAGAACAAGCGACTATCAGTAATTGACCCACATCACCAGCAGCTAATGGCCGTGTGGCCTGGTCGTGGTTGGAGGTTGGATCGCATGTAGACAGCACCATGCGACCAAACGGGTTCAGTGGTTTCGGATGTTAATCTTGCATAAGAACGGTCTGTGGTCAGGACATGACAGTAGCAGCCGTTACCCATTGTCACTTGTCGATTCCAGCCAAGACTACAACTCAACTGAGACCCTACCTACCTGCGCATCCGTATCTCCAGCACCAGAAATAAAGGTGATTTTAGTCCAGCGCGACAGGGCGCTGAAAAGTCCGCCTCTATGAGCAGAAGTTTTTTGAGACGCAAAGAGATGCGATAAAACAGGCGGCAATTTTGGGCGCTACCAACGGTCAATCATCCAACCAGAGTTCCTTCACATCCCGGCGGCTCAGAGCAATTCCAATCTTGGCAGGACAAACAGCAGCGGCTTCTGGGTCACCAGAGGTGCGAAACCAGAAGCGATCGGGATCCAGTGGAGAGGTCAGTTCAACAATCGTACTTGGTTCTTGATCTTCGTTTCAGAGAGACAGAGAGAGAGAGAGAGTTCAGCGTACGTGCAATAGAAGTCTGATATCCAGCTTGTTTCAAGGTACGAACGTCAAAGGTTGTCAGATGAGCTGGGCTTCAAGGTTTGAAGTGTCTGCGACCAATCTAACCGTAGTTATTGCAGCCAGCGGCAATGAACAGTCCCTAAGAATCGGGCTAGAGACGTCGCTAGCAGCGGGATGAAGGAGAGGATAACGAATATGTGGAAAAGAAAGGCATCAGCAGTAGCTTGCTTCCATTCACCCACCCAGCTTTATGCAGCAAGGCGGATTTGGCATGGAAGATGTGTGTACATGGGCTGGGATACTGCCAGTCAGTACGCCCACGCCTGGACAGGAGGTCGAGTAGCGTTCGCAACCAAAGCCTTTGGCTCAAAAGCCCAACCACAGGCAACGTTGATTGGCGTAAAACCGCCACGGCAGCCTACATTTCACTGTGCAAGTCGCCGCATATGCCCCAACCGCAACCTGGAGGACTAAGAGACCGCCATTCATTGAACAACCTCTGTAGGAGAGGCTCCATAAATGTCATATGTACACTTCCCAGTACGACACAATGGGTTACGGGGGTGCAAAAACTGCCACACCCCAGCAAGGTTCAGCCTCTTTGTGACGGCTGATGCAGTGGTGACTCAGATAGATGTCTTCGAGGGTGATTGCTTAGATGCCGGAGTACAGTTCCCCCAGCTACGACTGTTGATGCCACTAACGTGTTTGCTTTACCGGATGTCCCCATGCGGGGAGAAACTGGTTCTCAATGTTTCCATATTTTGTTGTCAAATTATAGACTGATTTTAATTATTCAGTCCCACTTGTCACAGACCTGGGACAAAAGAGGTCTGTGAAATAAGTGGACAACCGTGATGCAAATTATGTGGCCCAAATTTCGGTTGTGGAGCATCACTAGCGTGTATTCGGGGGATAGGTTGATTATTCTGAAAGCCAGATCAACGGCTAGCTCGGTGTTTCCACAAGACCAAATTACCGATGGTCAAATGCAACGTCCTTGTAAATGCTTGGAACAAGAGAAAGCAAAACGGATCCGAAAAGCGGTATAGATCACATCGCTGCATGGCACACTCTACTCAAAAATTTGAACTAATGAAAACACGGGTCCGTATAATCAGCAACACGCTAATAGCGACAGGCATCACTACGATGTAGCGTACTGTTAAACACTGTTTGGCCGCGCGGTGAAGCAAAACATACCACAGGTGTTTACCACTTAGTTAACCTCATTCGCTAGGCACGAACAGACTCCCTGGCTAATGAGACTCCATTAGGCTACGATTTAGCCGTAGCGCAATACCATTCAGTGCGCCACATATCATACACAAATCAATGACTACGGCTTGTTCAAAGTCTGAGTAACATATTCGTAAGAATCCTTCTAGTACATGGGATCATACACTGCTCACTTTGGAGTGTCAGATGTAGAACAATGAGGTAGTGATCTCATTCAACCACTGCTCGAAACACGGTTGAAGCATGACGATGTTACCGGACGATAGTGTACAGAATTCACCTTCGTAACCCTTTTCATTTGCTTGCATTAGGCTTTAGATAACGAATTGCCTGCCCGAAGCATCGATGCAATTCAAAAGAACAGTACATCTGGTTAGTTTCTGGAAGCCCAGATAGATCATTTATGAGCAAAATAACAATTATATTTTGGAAAGTTTATTGCCACAAGTTCCATCGCGGAATGAACGAAAAGTAATCATACTGAGTATTTTTGTGGTATTCTTGATGCCAATTGCGCATGAATGGGCCGATAAAAATAAAATGTTGAAAATCATTGACTAATTAGCAGGTTCATGTATGAGATAAACCACTGCCTAAAATCCGGTGCTGGTACAAAAAGAGGTGAGATTGTCACTGAGGACTCAAATCAGAATCCACTGACTGGTGAAAGACAAGTGGCAGATATACAGAAAACGGCGGGAAAGGCGAACAAGGATGTGCCGACAACCGCGACTGATAAGTAGTGTGACGTTTGACATTAGAAATCAATGAAGAGGTGAAAAAAACAGATCAAATAAAGATGTCGCATTGGTATAAGATGGGCAAAAGGAACTGCATATGTAAAGAGATTGAACGAGCCAACAATATCCGTATCAAGAGACACTCTGGTCCTAAAAAAAGACAAGAAAAGTGTCATTAGTTCTACTGTAAAGACTCAGCAAAACTAGCAAAGACATAAGCAATGGTAGCCCCTTCTTCGCAACGAAAAGATGAGAACTGAATATCTCAATGAATGGAACCATACATAAAGTGAACGATTTTTCTTGATCGCGGAAATATCCAAAGTGTTGATTTCAGTAAAGGATCGGACGAAAATCCGAACTGAAAATGAAGATGCGACTGATTTGAAGATAACGCCCAGAACAAATTATTACTTACGTGAAGATAACATTCCGGGTCGCGAACACGAATTACTTCTTAGACTGCATGACATCTAAGGTCGGTGGGAAACTAAAAAACGGTATTTGAGAAGCCAAATGACACAGGGGCGTATTTGAACTACTCGTTTGCTTCATCAATGTTTAGCCGAGTAAGGGCCCTGTTAACAGAAGAGGTTGACCGGACAGCGACCCGAATTGAAGTGAAGGTAATGGATATCCAGCTAGCCTGCGAAGAGATTTGATGCCCGTGGCGAAATCCAACAGGGTATGGATCGAGACTGCTGTAAATCCACACAAACCAAGAAAATCGGAATTCATTCAAAGGATTTTAAACACGACCAACAAAACAGTAGCTTCGCCGAAGGGAAACATCCTGTGCTCTGCACTGGTGCAATTGAAGAATCACCTCGGCATAGAACTGGCAGCCGTGTTAAGAACGGTTTAAGATCAGCTGAGCTAACAAGTGATGGTGTGCGGTTATCAGAAAGGGGGGTCATTACCAGAAGCAGCTTAGATCTGAAGTGCACTTTATCTGACCCGCCCCACCCCCCACAGCTTAATTGTCGCATCCCACAGATCAATGAAATCTGCCACTGGCACCCGAAGTGAATCATCAGTTGAAACATCTTGAATCGGAAGATTAAGGAACAAAACCCGATCAAAAATAATTTGAAATTATATAGTCGTAATACACTACTGATAAAGGTCCTGGAAACTCTTCGACAGCCCACGGGCTCATCAGGTAGGCACAGTCTCCAAGTGTTCGTCAGCATTATGCTCTATTTGAAACCAGATTGGTCAGATTTCGACAAAATACACTCATTTTCATATCAATTTAGTTTTGACGGGAGACTCACCTAGAACCCAGCTGAATCTCTCGTTTACGATGTTCTTAGGCAGGACGCCTCATGTTTCAATCGGTCCGATCTGAAACTCCTCCAACCCATCAATGCAAGATTCCGGGCAACCACACTAACCAATAACACCCTGTAATTGACAGACAACACTGATCTAGTGTGCTAATCTGAAAAGGTCTTACTTAATGGTTTTCTGTCTGCCTTAAAACCTGACCAACTTCGTGACCTGCCCACCTGGCCTGTATCTGTATCAAAAGCAAAGCGTTGGACAGTTAAAAAAACTATCACTTGTTTGCGAAGCCCTTCCGAAAGAATTACCAAAACCTTGGTGAAGACTTGCATGGATCAGTCACAATTGCAGTCCACATTGTGTACCATGGAAAATTTCGGCCTCCGACAGTATGATGAACGGAACACCAATTCAGGTTTAAAAAGCTGCTCTCTAAAAATATTACCCAGTTTGTAAGAGCGTTTATGCACAAATAGAAGTGTTCCGAATGGTACACTAGGGTTCGCGCTTGTCTGTAGAAAGTAACATGTAAAAAAGGTGTCGGCTTTCATTGTTGCGTTGGCAAGAGGCAGGTGCTAACTGACATACCAAGCGCCCAGAATGACAGATTTTACTATGATACATTTTGTAGTGCCCCTTTTGGATATTTTAGAAAACTACGATTATCCAAATGTGTCGGAAGGAAAAAATCTGAAACATACAAGAATCCTCTCACTAAACTTACTTCCACTTCAGCCTCGTCTCGATAGTTGTGTTTCCTAAGTTGGCTCAGCTGATATCGTTCATCTTCCAGTGCCTTCTCCAGCTTCAACACTCGGACTTGCGATTCCACCTGCATGCGCTTTGCCTGGGTAAGGGTTAAACCGCTAAAATCTAGTTCTGCAACGGAAAAGGACGGAAGCAACCGTATAGTTGCACTGGTTAGCAGGCAGCCAGGAACTATGAAATGTCGAGGCAATCCAATGAGGAAAACCCTGAAGGATAATCAGATGGATTGCTCCAAGTCAAATCAGACTTCCTCAAGGGGACAGCGAAACCAACACAAACAAGGAAATGGATTTCGGCAGCCAGCTGAGACATACATAGGACGGAAAATAACATGACTTCAACAGTAAGGAAATGTACGTTACTTACCAATGGCTTCATGCGTTTCGATAGCCGACTTTACACTGCCAACCAGGTCTCCAGTCATTTGCGACACTAAACGGACAGCTGCTTGCAATTCGCTCAAGTGTAACGAATCGGGAGGTAGTTTGACTCGGCTTGCAACGAACAGCTGGGTCGTACTGGCTGACACTTCCTGGGCAACAACCAAGAGACGCTCAAACACATGTTCACGATTCGATACAAGTTGGTCTGAAACTTCACTGAAAACGAGAGAAACCGATGTTAGAACGAAAGACATGTGTCACTGGACAGTTGAATCAAGGTTCAATTTACAAACCACAGTAGCTGATCAAATTTGGAGGGAGACTGCATGCAAACGAGAGTTTATACAGAATCCCGTTGAAAGTTGACCATTCACAGTAACCTCCCTCCTAGGTTCGAAGTTGTAGAACGAATACTTTTGTCTGCAGTTCTTACGAATTGGGTCTAAAAACAATTACTAAAAGACAAGGAGCCACAACACAAAAGTAAAACCTAGTTTTTGTGGCCACAGATTGAGCGCATTCGATTGGTTTCCAAAATAACCGAAGAAGACACTTGAAACACGCAGTGTAACTGGCCAAGAGTTATCCTGGTATCTTCAAAAATCGACAGCTCGTCAGCATCGGTCGTCGCGCACCAGGCAATTAAACAATGAAGTTACACTGGTTGAGAATGGACAGGACATCAGCCATAACTATCCTGGGCGCTCACAAAACCGCGATTGTGTGAGACGGTAAAAACACCTCGAAGGTGTATTTCAAAAAAGTTGCAAGCACCAAAAATACGGGGGAAATACACTGCACAAGCAATGCTACGATCATCGGCAGCCAAGAACTAAACATCTATTCCCCTGAAATAACATGGGGGAAAACTGAGTGGTGGTCGTTACATTCAAAGCGTTACACGTATACAATTTTTGAATAAATCTGCTGTAAAGCGAAACTGCATCACACTGCTCTACATTTAGAATCGGCAGCAGGCGGGGCGCCCAGAATAACTGAACATCACGTTCAATGGACGGATGTATGGCGAGCCGGCCACGGACCAGAAGGCATGCATCAGCTGGCCAGAATTTGAGTGAGGCAAAATCCAGAATCTTCAGATCGGCGTTTCTCATCTCGTCACCAAGATTCTAGAGGGACCTAGTGGATAATTCTGTAAGCGTTTTATAAATACAGCTGTAATAACTCTTTAGCCCGATAAAAGACTGTCTCAAATGACCATATCTTTCCATGTAACATGGTGATTGACGGAGTGAACCAAGGGTCCACTAGGAACTGAGGAACCAAAACAGAATCCTAGGAATCATGAGACCGTCAACAACCTCCAGCGTGTCTACCACTCAGTCGGCACTAGCCAGGGAGAGTCATTATCTTAGGTCGTAACAAAACAGATTTTTTAAACTTGCTACAAAATTTCATTGTATAGACATCACCTGAGATGTCACGTCAGTCCCCCTGATAAACAGAGTAAACAACCTAAAAAGTGGTCAGTTGCCTGAAGAGGGAAAAATCGGCGCTCTAATAGGGTGGAAATCAGTCTTGCCTCTCCTAACAGTGACCCTAGGGAGGTACCCGTTGCTGATGTTCCTGGAATATGTCAGATTCACATCACAACCTTCACCGATATACAGTGGTCCCCCTGGGAGTATATCTCTGTGCAGGGGAAACGAATTTCCTTATTCCGTAACGACGGGTGCTTTGGAAGTTTTCACGGGCCAGTAAGCCTTTATCGACGATGGTAAATTCGGCGATATAGCTGTAAACTGACAGGCCCTTAAAACAGGGCTTTAGGAAAGATTAAATTGGCGGTGAGCTAACGAAAACTAACTTGGCCGCAAGCCAATAGTAGAGAAATCACTACCGTTAGTCTGAGGCCTAAGGGTTACTAACACATTGTGTGCCAGCCGAAGTTAAACTACATAACGGCGACATGATTGCAGGAAAGGTAGAGCTGAGTGATTGGCATAGCATACCACGTCTCTCATCCAGACGTTGCAGTCACACGCAGCAGGCCAGGTAAGAGGAAGCTTGATGGAGGTGGCGAGCATACAAAGGCGGAATTATTAACTATTAGCAGGGTTTATCCAGTTTGTTGGGTTCAGTCGCCAAAACTCAATGTGTTAAGTCGATGAGTTCAAGCTCGACGACAGTTAAATAGTGACCATGCCAGAATGAACAGCAGATAGTGAGGTCACACAATATCGGCAACTGGGTCGCCGCTACAATGAGGGCTGCGTTTGCTGGTGACTGATGCGGAATACAAAATTGCTGATCAGGTCAGTACAACATGACAAGTTACTAAAACGAATAATCTGCGCGGTTTAGGCTTTTGTGACAGAAATATTTGGCAAGTGGGTACCAAACATACACAAAGTTTTTACTCAACTGGAAAAAATTTTGGAGCCGATTGAGAAGTCATCGTTTCAAAAGGACTCGGTAAACAATCAGTAGTTTTTAACCGGACAACGTTTCGCTTTTGACACAAAATCTTCAATCAGGCCAAGTGAGCAGGTCACCAAACTGGCCAGGTTATAAGGCAGACGGAGAACCAGTCAATAAGTCCTCTTCCGATTATCACAATAGATCAGTGTTGAGTGTCAATTTACGGCTCTTGTCGGTTAGTGTGATTGTCAAAATCTTGCATTGATGGGTTGGAGGAGTTGCAAATTAGCTTGGATAGGCTCTTGTTCCTCAGTCTTCGCAATACTGGCGAATACCGACTTCGTATGGGCATACGAGCAGTTCAAAACTGCCAGTACCCACAGAAGTGAGACAAGGTTCGTGAGTTTAACGAATGGATGAACTGAGTCCACAAATCAAATTTGGCGTGGAGAGCCAACCTCGGGTACACTGGCCTTTTTAGACTGGATGATACATAAGGTCGGGGGAAACTAAAGACCATAGTGTACGAGAAGCCAACCGACACTGGAGCGCACCTGAACTACTCTCCTGCCCATCCGAGGTCGGTATTCACCAGTATTCCCTCACTAATGTTCAGGCGTATAAGGGCGTTGTGCACAGAAGAAGCTGATCGGACAGCGCCCCAAATTGAAGTAAAGAACAAACTTCAGGGTAGGTTGATTAGACGTCATTTACGAAGGGTGTTGGTACCTGTAGTGCAACCCATCAGGGAATGAATCGGGACCACTGTTAGTCCACATAAGCCAGGGACGTTGGAGGTCATTCGAAGGATTCTAGACAAGACTAACATAACAGTAGCTTTCTAGAGGGGAAATACTCTGTGCTCTGCACTTGTGCAATTGAAGGGTCACCTCCCGGCAAACAGAACCAGGGAGTGTGTCTACAAAATTAAATGTAACGACTGCACAAAGGGCTACACATGACAAACGGCCGGGGAACTTCACATCAGAATCGGAGAGTATCGGAAAAAATAAACAGGCCGTCGAGAAACGCGGATGAATATGAAGTGTTACTGAAAGACTCGGTAATTGCAGAACACGCACTGGACAAGGGACACTAAATAGATTCAGAAAATGTTGAGGACTACGGCGAGGACTACGGTGCACGTCATAGAGACTGATAACCGAGGCGGTAGAAATGTCAAACATCCCCAGTGTTTGCAGAATAGAAGGCGTGGAACTGGCAAGCGTGTGGAGAACAGTCTTGGATCAGTCGAGCTAATACGTGGTGGTGTGCGATTATTAGGAGGAATAACCATCAGCTGAATTCCACTTAACCTTACCCACCTGCTTCCAACCAAATTGTCGCAACACTCACAAGCCCACGAAGATCAGCAAAACTCTACCGGTGGCAGCCGCGCTGAATCATCAATGGAAGCATCCCGAAGTGGAAGATTGAGAAACAAGAGCCGATCGGAAGTAATTTGAAACTCCTCCAACCCATTAACGCAAGATTTTGACAACCACACTAACCGACAAGAGCCGTAAATTGACACTCAACACTGAGCTAGTGTGATAATCAGAAGAGGACTTACTGATTGGTTCTCCGTTTGCCTTATAACCTGGCCAATTTGATGACCTGTTCGCTTATCCTGATGAAGCTCTTATGTCAAAAGCGAAATTTTGTCAAATTGAAAAACTACCGATTGCTCACCAAGCCCTTCTGAAACGACGCACAGTTTGTAAGTTGGGTGAGATGTGGCGTATTTTTGAGGCCGCTGAAAAAGCCCAGTGTACAGCTGACTCCGCTTTCGGGCAAGATGATGACAAAAGGATAAAGGTTCAGTATCGCACGTACCTGAGAGACTGAACGATTAAATAATATATCCTCGTTAACTCAGCAATATTTTGACAACACCCTAACCTTCGCTACTTACGGGCTTGCGCAGACGGCTTTATTGCTGTATCTCCCGTTAAACTGCCACTGTCTCGATATCCGTTATGCACCACCTTGGTCGGTTACATAGCTCATATGATTCAGTGCGCCATATTGTGACTGTAGGTATGTCGCCACAATGTTTTTGTTATTGATCGTTCGACTGTATTACGCGCTGCATCACTGCACTGTGGCTGCAGCCACTGGCTGCCCATTAACGAGGCCAATTGAATGCGTACCGAAAACTTTACCTTATCAAGTAAAACTCGCTCACCTGACCGAACCAAGCGACTAATAGCGATAACTATTCCTACTGGATGTGTGCTCGAAGCGTACGTGGCCTGATGATATTTCAGCATGGTCGCCTGACGCTGGAACGACTCCCAGATGCTTGCCGTAGCTGGCGTAGGCTAGTTGACGTCAGCACTAGATATCGATTCCGGTATTGTATTCGATGATAAGTATAGCAAAGTCACCGACTAGAATTTGCGAAGCCAACCATCTGATCTGGCGATCGAATTGATGAGCACGGAAAACCAGATACGTTCGACGAGATTCATCAACTAATGCTGATGACACTCATTTGAGTTTCAATGTGCTCCGTAACGTTCAACAAGATTAAAAAATTAGCGTCTACTGTTCTTTTACGCGCCCCTTCGGCTTCAATAGATCAGGAGCAACTTTTTTAAATGAATCTATCACTCCATGCGAACACTTACACAAGAACATTAGCGCAGGCCCCAACAGATTTCGCTGCTGAGAGAATGCCCTGGGTCCAACGGCCGTGTCGTTTGTAGTTCTGGGAATTCACAGTGTCCTCCTTGAGAACCAGAAAAATGGAAAGGAAAGTGATGATAAAGTTTAGTCGGCAAACGACGAGTGGAAATAAGTACAAGAGATAGAGAGGCAATGAGCAATAGTATAATGTCTACACAGACAGACGCTTCACAAAGGAATGTGCTTCCAACACGAAATTGTGACACGCACTTAGTTCCCAACAAAAGTCGGGTGGATTTGTGGAACTCATAAAACAGCTGAATAACACCGCTTCAAACGCGTGGTCTATGGCATCTTCCATGAATGCAGTGTCAGCTGAAAAAGGTCAATCGACGAACAAGAAAATGCGTCCGAAGCAAACCAGTAACATTCAAGTGGCTTCCTGGTGACATTAGGCCAGTAGCGGTATTGTAGAAAATGCAATCCAGGATACCCATAATTAAGCAGGATCATTGTACTGGATTCAGAGGAAATGCACCAGCACATTAAAGGAATTTGTCATGTGGCTCAAAGTAGGTGGGTTCAACGTTGAGCCGTACGTCTTGCGGAGCTCACAGCGGTCCCCCTTTACTCAGGCACAGTCTGTGAAACACCAAGGTCACTCCTGGTTGTCGATTCTCTTCGCACCCATCTGACGAAGAATATTTAAGTCCTTGACATATACAAGCACAGGCCACTCACTGAGTTTTCTCAGCTGGGATTGAGTACACACAGAACGCACGAAACATCATGTTGCGCACTAGAAGGGGCGTGGTGGCAGTAGAAAGTGAGTGCAAAAGATCAGCACAGTTCAGGGTATCCCATATCCTTGATTGTCTGTCATCAAAAGACTGTGCTCTGTATATAATATAATAAACCGTGCAGAGATTTCTTCCGCACATTCTTCAATGTATTTATGTTTCCTTTCTCCCCGCTCACGGTTTATTATCTGGCCGTTGTCAGTCACGCACAGGTCTGGTCACTATTCCTGACACGTTTCAAAGAGGTAACGGTTCCTATTGACGTGCAGGCCATCCAGAAAATCAAATATCCGAGAGACAGATAGAGAGAGAGAGAGAGAGAGAGAAATGAACTGGCCAGTTAGGCAGCAAGTATCCAAATGATTAATGTTCCGAAGTAGGGCTCAATCGTGACCATCACGTCCGCTATAGCTAACTGAAGTTTATCCATCAGATAAATTGCATACCAACCAAGAAATATCTTCTCATATGAAATTAGGCAATGGACTGTGATAATGGTTTTATGATAATACACAGTAAGCTGCATGATTAAATGTGAGCAACATTCATGTGGCAGGATAGGTAGAGTGATTTGAAAACACAAGGCGGGGTAGCGTTGATATAGTTGCCCTCCCATGTGTGAGTAGTTGTAACGCGGGAGTTATAGCAGGATCAATGTATTCTCAAATGAAGTTTGCACTGCTTTTGAATGACGCTCAGCAGAGAAGCACCACCAAACAGTTTGGTAGGATAGACCGGATCCCATATGTGCACGATGCTGCTCGTCTGATCTACAGCAAGCGACCTAGTCCGAACCGGTGAGTGAATGCATATATTTCGAGCTTGATCAAATTACGTTGACACAGATGATTCTCTGGGGCAAAAATATTGTACTGCGTTTGTGCTGCTCGCTCTTCAACAATTTTTTTCGATTTTGTTTGGCAGGCAATCGATTTCTTGCGTTGCGTTGGAAATGCACAAGTCAAGTAAACAGCCTTTTCAATCACTGGGCAAATTGGTTCCCGTGTTACATAGCTCCAAGAAGGGAGTTGGTGAAGCTGAATTTTTTTAAAAAGGCGGTTTTTCTGCGAAGATGATGAGAACACCTGTCAGATTTGTATTGTGTTGAAAAAAGTTCGCAGACTATCAGTTCGGTGGAACATCCAATTTATAAGCAAAAATTTGGGATTCAGCCCAAGGGGACGAAACGTCAATCTATATTAACACCCTGAAAAATGAGCAGCTTTCTGGTCAGAAACAGATGTTATCTATAATGCGTGAATTTCGCAGTGGTGATTAACCTACTGAAAGTCGTGCGGGGCCATGGAAATTGAAGTATGCTATAAACAACTTTGAGGTTACATTTTATAACCAGTGAGAAGATCTGGGATCATAGATTACACCTGGAAGCTAACTGAACTTGTGACATGAAACAGTGATAAACTATAAGTGCTTCATTTCGCTAATATCGAAGGCGATTCGAACCACATATACGATATGAACACATATTACTTCGTTGAAGTCAACCCTGCTAATATAGAACCAGTAGCGTGCTTTGAGTCAACACCGTCGCTGTCAATCAGCGACCCGTATCTTGAAGATTGATTAGAACATATCTAGTGGTTAGACGGCCCTAGACCCCATCCAAATGCGTAGGATGCGCGGCGACATTCGGTCCCAATGATAATGGAGCAGCTGCCCTTAGTTTTTTTCGCACTGGTCGACAAACCGTGCACGATTATCTCTATGATGAAAGCTACTAATGTACTGAATTTTCACTGGGCATTAGTCAGGTACTTTATCGTAAATACTGATCCTTACATAGGATTTGTTGGTCACCGAACCATTTGTTGGAGATTTATTTGGGTATCGGTACGAATTGAGACGTGTTTTCAAAATCTTGATAGTGCCATGGTTTCCGCTGTCACTGCGTCCAATCACGTGAAGGTAAAGCGGTCAGACAAGTGAAAAACTAAAATCGTCTGCAGTTTTCATAGTTTATATAGTGCAGATGGTTGGTTTGATTTCAAAATTTTCACTTTGTTTTTCCTGAAACCTACCCCTCCATCAAGATCGGGAGACTTTTCATCTAGGGGTTTCATATGTCCAAAAATTTCCCCCAATACATAGCAGATGATTTGGACTACTAGGTGGTATTTATTCTTCCAGAAAAGAACAGTAACTCAATTCAGGCTTGATACAAACCATTTCCACACAGGGTTAATTAAAAAGTAGAGCAGATCGCTTTCCGGTATCTAATGGAAGCTACATAGCTCATAGTATCAGAAGTCTTTGGAGTGAAAGAAAATTTGTCGCATTCTATTTATGCGAGGATAAGGGAAACTGTTGCGCTTATTGATTTGGCTTTTGTAGCTGTTGTATTACTACTGCAACTGCGGATTTCAGTTACTCTCAACAAGAAAAAACGTGCGTCATCACAGTCAGCGAGCATTTCTTCATAATTAAAGTAAAAGAATGCTTTCCAATCTTACTACTCATCTGAGCTCAACACAGCTTGAACAGCACGAACTTACTGACCGGAAGGTCTGTAGTTCGAAACCGACATAGCATATCGACGGCTAATGTATGGGCTTGAACCCTCTTGCTTCCTCCGGGTGGCATGGCACCGAAAGGGTGTTACAGTTGGACCCCATTACGGCGCGTCTGTTGCAAACGTCAATCGATAGCTCCATATCGAGCAGCCCCAGTAACTGGATTCATTCTACATGAAAAAATGCACTTATGTGCTCCATAGATCACAAATCCTAGCATAAATTCATTTTCAGGTCCAATCTGGTCAAATGTGTTTTAGAAAAAATGAAATCGATTGTCTTGCAAAATATTGGTGTTTATTTTCACGACCAGTTTCATAGTGCTTGTGACAGGCTCTCTGCAAACGGAAGCCAAAAACCATTGCGTCATGAGAAACTGAGTTCCAAGAGCCAGAAGATGCAGTACAAACTTCATGGATACAGATTCTTATTGCACTGAATACTGTCCTAACCGGGCTGAAGATAGTCATAGAAAGGTTAGAGAATGTAAACTGGAGTAACTAGGCTCCATCAAAGCCCAAAATGCTGGGAAAATGGACTATCTGGAAGCGCATGATTCAAAAATCTAGGAAGTAGACAACCTATCGACAGATTTTGTATAACTGAGAGAAATACACGACCCACTGCATGGAAAATAAAAGACTAGACGGAGGATGCCGAAAGTAACAGGATGAAACACTTGTAATCCAGTTTTGGCTACTTGGGACTTGAGTGCTACTGAGTTTTTTATCCAATAGAGAGCGCACACAGTTATTTTCCCCTAGGTGATTCTCCCTAGTAGTGATGAGCAATACAAATGCTTCAACTACCTTCCATTATGAACAACTTTTTCCTTCCGGGTCTAATAAAATCATTGCAACGGTGTTCTACTACCCCGTCTTGAAATCCAGCATGATTCACAACTAGCACATCCCATCAAAACCTGGAAACCGACGGTCAAAAAACAATTGCCATCCAACTCGATGTTCAGCATAATTTGTTGTGATGCTTGGTACAGAAAAATATCTTATGGTTCAAAATGTGGGTTTAATAGCAAGATCAAAAGGATGAGTGGCGGTCTATCTGTCACCCATAAAACGTAGTGGTTGCTGGCCTGTGCAGGGAGTTCGGTGCAGTACAGTTCTTTAACCGAAAACCACGAGATTCGATATCTTATGGTTCAAAATGTGGGTTTAATAGGAAGATCAAAAGGATGAGTGGCGGTCTATCTGTCACCCATAAAACGTAGTGGTTGCTGGCCTGTGCAGGGAGTTCGGTGCAGTACAGTTCTTTAACCGAAAACCGTGTACGAGATTCGGTGGTTCCAGCTGCGCCTATTCACTCACCAAACATAAGGAGAATAAGAGGATGAAAGCGAAGTGTTGAAGATGATGATCCAGTTCATGGACCTCAAATAGTTCTGTTTGTCTGACATGGTGGCGAGTGGCAGAGCTACGTAGTGGATGCAATAGCTTTGATGAAAGGGTGCCATCGGCTGCGTTACATAACCGTATCTGTCAGGACGACTTGATTGTCTCATTCCCATCCGGGGAGACGGCAGTTACCAACGTGACTGAGTTAACTGATAAATCCACCCATGCTCTGCTGCCAAGTCAAGGAGCCAAGGCCACCTCTGTGTCGTCTCCATCCGACGAGTGATCTGTGAGGCGTAAGATCCTCTGGCATCAGAACTAAAATAGTCTGACCAGCATAATCCATGAAGTGTGACCAGTTGATCTATCGAGGGCGAGTTAACATCTGTTGGTAA
>NW_008751723.1:1122474-1153328 GCF_000715545.1 Opisthorchis viverrini | reverse complement strand
TAGTGTCGTTGAGCAGAGCTTTTGCTTTGTCTACGTAGTCCGATTTGTCCATGATAACGGTCATCCGTCCTTTGTCCGCAGGTAGAATGATGATGGTTTCATCTTTCTTCAAATTTTCTAATGCTTCCCTTTCCTTGTTTGAGAGAAGGTTGAGAGTTTTGTTTCGTGTGATGGCCAGTACAACAGTTTGACGGAGTTGTTGTTGAGCATTCTCATCCAGTTCAGCGGATTTCATAGCTGCCTCTAGGCTGACCAAGAACTCCAGATTGGTGGCATCTTTGAAATTGAAGTTTAGTCCTTTAACAAGAACATCCTGTTCTTGAGTAGTCAATCGTTTGCTAGAGAGGTTCTTGATCCACGCCTCGTTGTTGGTGGTGATGGTACCATTTTTGTTGTTTCTGATCAGTCTTGAAAACTTGGTTTCTAGAATAATTCGCTTCTTTTCCGCAGCGGACATAACTCTTCGTTCGACGGCTATACTGAGTTCTTGTAGCAGAGCTGGTCCTATCGTTCTCAAACAAGTGTCCCTTTCTTCCATGGCGATGCATACTTACTTCCTAATGCGGTTATGCGCATCCGTTATCATGAGTCTAACCATCCGTCTACCGTTGCTTCTTCCTAGCGCCTCGTCCATTACTGACCTAACCATCCGTCTACCGTTGCTTCTTCCTAGCGCCTCGTCTCTGCATTACTGACTTGATATTCTCATCAGATCAGCAGCGAGATAGCGATTGTCAAACGCAGAGGATCTTCAAGAGTTGCTTGTAGTGGTCATGTCTCTGATCTATGAAGTTGGACAGATCGAACCACAAGCAGTCCGGTGAGACCCATGCAGCTGCAAACATGGATGAACTTATCTACCACATCGATCGGTTCATCTGCAAGCATGATGCTTGGATTGGATCTCGCTTTACACTTACACTTAGCAGATGAAGCGCGTGCTGAATCATTCGACAGAATCATCTGGTTTATCCGAAGTACTTTGCTTTTCTAAAATGCCTGATCCGAAAACAGCAATATCGTCGGCGTACTCAGTATTTATGAGCCGATGCCAAGGAAATTATTTCGATCTCCAAAATGTTAGAGGAAGATAAAGAAAACTCAATCACCATACTGATTACGAAGATGAAGAGAAAGAAAGACAGAGGGCGCCGTTGACTAACATTAGTGGATGTGGTGAACTCAGAAGAGATTTTGTCTTAGACGCGCACGCGTCCATGAAGGCATAAAAACCCTTCATGAGAGACATCCTTCGTTACCGGACACTGTAGCAATTTCTGACGATCAACGGAGTCAAAAACAGGTGATGGAACTAACTGCATAAGGCAATAAGAGAAAGCACCTTGAAGGCCATGGTCACGAGACTGATGCCCTGGTTTCTTCCGCACACACAGTTCTTGAATA
This sequence comes from Opisthorchis viverrini, assembly GCF_000715545.1. Classification (NCBI taxonomy): domain Eukaryota; kingdom Metazoa; phylum Platyhelminthes; class Trematoda; order Opisthorchiida; family Opisthorchiidae; genus Opisthorchis; species Opisthorchis viverrini. The sequence goes on along the minus strand of NW_008751723.1, from coordinate 1,151,924 downwards.
TCATCGTCCGTAACCAAATCCAAACGGTCAGGATCCATTAATCAAAAAGTGGCCAACCACACAGCTTCTACTAACCACTTCAATGTTACACTGTTCGGTAGAAAGAATCTATGGAAGCTTGTTTAGTCAGAAATCAAAAGAGGCTGGAAAGTTTTCAAAATCCAAACCAATATCGACGTGAACAATCAAATCGGGATTCTTGTAATTGCAATAGTAGATGAATTCTGGTCAGCAAAAAATCGATCAAGTTCGCATTCCGTGGTCCGTTAAGAAGCGCAAAAGCGCCACAAACTGAAGACCACCATTCTAGACGAATAGATAGACAGAAAGCTAGTTAATATTGGAGGCGATTCGGAATGGACGCCCTATCAAATTACCTACTTAAAATATTTGGGCTTTAAGAGCTTGGCAGTATATAAGCCCTCACGTCCCTCCGAAGTTGCACCAAAGCTTTGTACTGAAAGCTCCATAGCTGGTTGTTTTGTATTAAGTGCAGGGATTCGTAGCCTGGTGGTTCGATCTGAGAACTGGTCGAACAACACATTCAACCACACTGGAAATGTCACCGTTTGAAGAGCATTTGTGTCGATCGCAAGATAAGTTCATCTATACAAACTTCTTTCATAGTGGAGGCGAACGTAATAAACATTGAGGTTTCCATTTGTGGTCGTGCAACTCTTATTGAGTTAAGGCACGCCGGCGTACCGATTGGGAATTAACGTGAACAATAAGGTGAACCAAGCCGTTCTCCGTAACATATGTAACAAGCTACAAAGCCGTGAGACAGGAGAAGGCGAATCCTATAAGGCACTAGTATTGCCCATCATGATCGCTTCTATACGGAGAACGACTAAGCAACAAAAAACTCACGTTGATAGACTGTTGGGCCATCTTTGATTTTAAGACCAAATCCCTGATGGCAGCAATCAGAGCCGAACAGCGATCCAAAATAAGCTGGTGCACACGGAGTGGTGTCCCAGGGAGTGTGGAGAAGCTGGTTGTAGCCAGTTGCTGAAAGCAAAGTAGGGAGAAGGTAACATCTGAGATGGCGAAAGTCCTATGGCTGCTTAGACAAGTAAAAACACCCGACAGTGACGACTGGGCGGGGGCTGATCAGAAAGGAGACAGATATCAGGGAACGAGGACACAAAAATTTTCTTTGAAAACGAAGCTTGCTAGCGTAGACTTCCAAAAACGTCCCGGTGGCGGAAACGCTCTACCCCATAACAAAGGCAAAACCATGATATGGCTAGAGTGGTCTTTGTGAAAAGCAAATCCGATACAGGTGACGGATTATGGATTTCAAACAGTTGACGGCAAAACGGGAACTATAGTGGAAAACCATTCGCACAAGCCCACAAAGGGGGAAAGGAAGGGTTACATTACACTGAGTGATGGTATAAGAATGTTAATAAATCTGACAATTTCGGAGTGAATGTAAGAATGTCCCTGAGGATGAAACCCAAAAGGGTACATAGTCCTTCAGGGGACTCCAGCTTATTATCAAGCCATGTGATTCTTATCGAACTATCGGGTTGTCTTAAGAATTTTATTGAGGCATAGAAATGCCCGAACAAATTAAAACGAAAGGATACATTTCGGTTTCAGATGCAGAGATATCCACACGGACAAAGCAAACCAGTGTCTACAGCGGCTTTGGCTGAACGCAGCAGCACATTCTTGGAACAGTAGCTAAGATGCTTCCAAAGGGTCAGAAGGCAAGTCACGATCCAACTTCTTCAACCACATGTCGACCCCAGCAAACCCGTCATCAGATAGTTCCGAAACATCCGTTTCGTGTGCTGCCATGTAACCAAACCCAACCACAACTAGCACAAAGGGCTAACTGATTACGGCCCACCAGCAAGCATTGCGTGCAACAAAAGCATTGAAGCAATGCTAGTCGATCTGGTGACACGACACCGAACTCTATCCCTAGCTGTCTGTCCGATCAAACTGGTTGCTACGCATATCGAATGCTTTAAGTTTCAGTGGAAGACAGCAACATTCCGTGAAATACATGGATGTAGGAGACATCGTTTTAAAGAAACCTACGTACCCTGAACCTTTCTTCTGCCGCGGTCATCGACTTTGCAGTTTCACACATTTCCTTGTCGACAAGAGAAAGCCATTCGATTTCATCATCAGTTTGCTTTAAAACAGAGCGAACGGTTCGCAAGCGGCCAAGAGAGGAATCCAGCTGTTCGAGACACCGAGCGACATCTGGAGTGTTTGGGGACCCAGCGTTCTGATCCGTAGCCAGTGCTTGGAAGAGGTGCACAGCATCCGAAGCAAACTGTTTTGTAAGCAATTGACAGTCTAAAGTCATAAAGTTAGGAAAAGGGTAGTGAGAAACTTCAAAATACGACTTAATTTTAGACTACGAAATCAGTAAACACTCACCATCATCGGACTGTAATGAGTAAGCCTTGTGTTGCAACACGATCGCATAAAGTCGCGAGGCGAGATCGCACACACTGAGCAAGAACTTGTCAGAATCTAAACAGGCAGGAAGCAGAAAAGGCAACAGCAACTCAGCTTATGCAATAAAATGAATGGGACACAAACCGCTGGACTCCACGAGGAGAGTCGGATTCTGTGAAAAAGCGCTTTTTGAAAATGCCGGTTAACCAGCTGAAATGAAATAAGAGCTCTGGTGGCATTTTGCCCAAACACCATTGTCTAGTAAAACGTTTGGAACTGACCTCAGGTGCTGCAAAAACGACCGACGAACGGACGGTTTCACAATAGGATATGAACTGCCGCACACTGTGCTTTGGGCCAGGTACGCAAAAAAGACGAGCGCGATCGTGTACCTGAGTGTTTTGGGCTCCAATCATGCGCCTTGACCCTAAACATCCAGTAACATTCTAAGCTCACGTGGTTGTCTCCCGTGATGGTTGATAGCTGATCAGGCGGGACTTCTGACTATTTACCAGCATTTATGTTTAGTCAACGGTTAGAAGAATGCAGTCAGTCTATTCTCTCGTTTACCACTTATGGGTTGGGCCTGAAGCCAGAAACCACGTTTCGCGACTCACTGAAGGAGGTGCACGTTTGTGAATGAGCTGGGATTACTCATCGTGAGTCGCGCAACTTGGGCCTGAAGCCAGAAACCACGTTTCGCGACTCACTGAAGGAGGTGCACGTTTGTGAATGAGCTGGGACTACTCATCGTGATGTCGCGCAACCAGTGTCGTTATGTCTATTCTCTTATTCTTAAACGGTAAAACACCATTCTTAATTTGTTTTCCGCACCCACGATTCCATCTCTATTCCATGTTATCCAAATAAGTCGCCACACTCCGATGAATCGACCCAAAATACACGGTTGTTAAACTAAATTGAACTGAGGTGCATATCGCAGTAACTTACAAATGATGGCGGGACTCGTTAACGGGACTGGACCTGTAGGTAAACTGTGTTACGAAACTCAAGGAACAAGAGTTCTTAAATCACGCTGTGGAAAAAACCTGAACCTGGATATATGACATCTGGGCACGCCGAGCCAGTGGGCACAAACAAAGATTAGCTTACCTGTGTCAGAAGTCTCCTCTAACAAATCCCTGAACTTCTGGATTTCACTCGATGCGGTTTCCAAGATAGAAACGTAAATATCTGTATTGCGGTTAGAGGGTGAAAAAGAAGGTACGATTAAAAAACACACGAGTCGCCAGAACAAACCAACCTATACCTTACGCAGATAGGTGGTAAGAATGACCTGTAGTTGCGTTACCACGCGTAAGCAGAAAGAAATTTAGGAAGTGATCAAATAACTCAACAGTTGTTACCTTTCCTCCGAGAACACGAGTTTACTGGTTAAAACATTATGGGATTTTTACGGAGCGAAACCGCCAACTTGGTCTCTTGGGTTGTACACTTTGAGCAGACGTCAGTGGAAAAGTGTCGTTTTGGGCCTCAATGTTACCCGAGTCCACCGGGGTGGATTAATTTGAGTAAAAATCGTTCGGCTAATTTTTTAGCACCTACCTATGGTGGATAGAATCGATGGTCTCGGACACAAACAAAATTATGCGCTTAATGCAAATGGAAAAGTTTGGTGATGTTCAGTATCCGAAATGCACAGAACTATGTTCTTGGTTGAATAAAAGAGCAGTTGAGTTCGAATATCAAATTCACTCCAACTTCGATGTCGAAACTTCGAACGTGAAACCCCAATTTTTAGGATTCGCGGTGGCGTTCTTTCCAGCAACAGAAAGGGGGGTCCCCGAGACTTGCAGAGGAAACCAGTCTGATCGCCAAGGCAAACAAAGTGCCGGAATCTGGACAGTATGCTCCGCACTTGATCAAAAAAGCGTTCGAACACACGATAATCCACTCAACAATTTTAACAGGCTAATCATGCGAGATGAATCTATCTCCACTTATACCAACCACATGACGGTAATTCCGCCGTTTGTAGGCCCTTTCCCTTTTCGATCATTTTCACCATATAAACCCTTGGGAAAGGTAGCATGTTGTGACCCGATTGAACTCTGAGTAAAAAAATTTCAGTGAGCAGCGGCATAATGCGCAGTCTACTCGACGGCGGCGAACAACTTATAGTGAACCTGTACAGAAATCATTTAGGAGAGTGACAAACTTTTTATCGTGCAAATTCGAGACAAGCACAGAATGTCCTGTTTGATCACCATAAGATTCTGATAACCGCGCTCCAGTGTCCCTCTCCCAAAAAATCGCAAATTCGTGCATTCACAACGATACAAGCAGTATATTCTCGTGCCCATTATTATGCCACCCCGCTAAAACCAACTGGTAGCTCCCGAAATATCTCGGCAAGGCTACACTCGACCTTCATCCTACTTCGGGGGATTCAGTATTGCTGCTTCCATAAATATGGACATGCTAATCGCCTGCAGAAAAACCATGCTGTCTTCACACCCGTATCAAATAGGACAGTAAGACCACCCTGAAACCACGTAATTCCACGAATACTCGACGTATGGGGGTTTATTGCCCTCTGTCTGGTTCCTTCTCTTTGGCCTTCATGGCATGGTTGTAGTTGAGGCCCACGGGATCATCACAATCCAATCGCCACTTCAATGGCAGCTATCAGCAACCAGTGCCTACAGTGGTGCACGGAAACCCCTCAAATGTCAGATAGTCAAAAGCCTGAGGAATGATACAGAACGCCGTTGGGCTGCGAAAGCCAAGTGAAGAAGGCTTCCACTGCATGAAACAATCAAACCCTATTTTAGCTGATCCGATCAAGTATCCAGAAGCAGACGAGTGTCAGTGGAACAATTTGCGATGTGACCATTAGCAGAATCAACGTTTTGAGCGATGACTTGAACAGTTTAAACAATCCCACCTGTATCAACGAAACCGGTAGAAGAATCGGACGAACCTATGGAACACTGACACCGGTCCGCCACCAGCAACAGAAATTCAGCACGAAATGTCACTTCTTCAAAACGGTCTGAATGGTTTGCTCCCTGTAACCCTCGGAGAAAGTAATAAACCTTTGATGAGCAGTCTGGCCATAATCTACGCGAAGGAATCCAAAATACTGGCGACTTTGAGCACTTCGACTGTGAGGGGGTGAAAGTACGTTGTGTAAAAGCTGTTGTGACATCAACTTAGTAGCCGTGGCATCCGAGATGAAGTCTGATATAATCATGCATGTTGACAGCTTAGATGGAGAGATAAATTCGTGACAATCAAGCCGAGTTTCGCCCTAGTCGATGATGCATTGACCGTATGTATACTCTGAGACAGGTTAACTCCACTCTTCCAAACGTCCAGAGTTGACCGTTTTTCCTGATCCTGAGGCTGCTTGACTCTATCTATCTCTTGAGTGTCTATCCCTTATAAAGGTACTCCTGTGCGTACGTGCGGGCATAAGGCACAAATACGCCTGAGTTCATCGCGTCCAGCGGTTACGACAAGACTGACCTACCTCACCATTCCCCTTCATGCCACTCGAAACTGCCCGATCTACCTCTGAAAACTCGGAGATAGAAATGTTCCCGAGACGCTCGTCAAGACCTTGAGTACACAACAATATCGATCTCATTGGTTCAGAGCCATAGAGAAGTAAGACATCTTGAATAATCTGAGTATTTTTCACACTTAATGTTATATATGCATTTTGGTTCAGCAAAGTGGACTGTTGCTAACGGACCGGCTGGAATCGAACTCACACCTCCAGTTTGCAGACGAGCCAACCAATGTGACAGATAATCCTATTTACTTCATTTATTCTCACATTATTTCCAGGTCAATCCTGGGAAGCACAAGGATCGATAAACCAGCAGGTTACATGGGAAAGAAATCGCACGTCATTGATAGAATTATACTCGCAAAATTTTCCCATCAAAACCCCTTCTTGCATTGAACTTTCATTGTAGAGGATATGACACTGATGTATCCGATGTATTTAGAACAGCCTATCTAGGGTACAAACCAACCACGCAGGAAAGCTTGTAGTTTATAGACCAGGGTTTATCCCTGCGCTTGTCTATGTAAACTTCAAGAGCATGAAACGACCATCAGGTAAGTCATCTAGAACATCATAAAACTGATATCGCAAAACCAGATGTTCGAAATCTCCCGTGAAGTGGCCAAGCGCATAAAAAGACCTAATTCGCAAGCTGAGTGTCTATCAACAACCGCTCCGAGCGCCCAGCACATTGAATGGACCCGCCAAGCCAAGCATACCTGGTTTCACCCGCCCTGTCTAACCGGACACTCCCACACGCAAAGAAGTAAGGTTTCTTCGAGGTAGGTTGTCGACTGATAGTCGACATGCGAATGGCGTTGCTTTTCACAGCTCTCCAGTTCACTATATGGAAAAACGTCATTTTAGAAAGGAAAGCGTCTTTAGGTCGATGCTTTCCACCTTTCAAGTAACCTCACAATACAGGATGCAGAAAAGTGAAGCAATCTTGTCAGAGCATAATTTTCGGTATGAAATCCGGAAAATCATTGTCACCTGCGTGACCGAAACAGCGACCCCAGCACGTATGTCACTAGTCCAGCAAACGATAGTTTGCTATTGAGAACTCGAGATAACTGTGGGTAAAGCGCGAACTTACTGGCCGGAAAGTTCACGATTCGAACCAAACCCCGGAATCTCGACTGCTCCTGTCTAGGCTTGGGTAGTATCTCAGCCTTCATGCTTCCTTCGGGTGGCATAGCAGCTATGCACCGAAAGGGTCACAGCTGAGCGACTGATTGACTGAAAGGGATGCTGGATGCTCATGCCATACAGATGGCTGTCCTGCTCTCTTAGTTCAACTAAGCCAACAGAGTTACAGCCACAAAATGGAAGTATCTGAGGTACCTAGAAGGGAAGTCGGTAAGTTTACCTGTAGGACATTCGCACTGCTGGGCACGCTCAGGGCTGCTGAGTCTGTTGAGAAAGCAGTCAAATCCGTCCATGATGCGGGCACATGTCAAAGACAACAAGCGGTCCTGATATTTCTGTGGGGCACTCGTTCCATTCATATGAACCACGGCGTTCTGTACAACTGGATGAGTCTGCGTGTTGCAAAATGAAATAAGGGACTAGTTTACAGTGAGGGCGATTTTCTATTCACAGCTACGAAAGTATGGCAAGACCCAAAAAACCATCAACCTCTTGGTTCAATTCATAAGGCTACATTGCACTTGGAACAATGCATTGGATATCGGAGAATATCGCAAGCTTTTCTATAGAGGAGAATGTCGGTAGCTCAGGTAGCGTAGATGGTCATTGGCTTGTTCGCTGAGCTGGGCAATTTGGTTGCAAACGTTTCATCACCAATCGAGGTGACATCATCAGTGCGTAGTTGTGCGTAGCGGTGGGTTAGTGGTTGTGCGTTCAGTAGTGTTACGTGTGTGTTGATATACGTGCTGGTAGCCGGGGATGACCTTTGACCGCGCTTAGTTATTCTGTCGGGCGGTTCCATTGGTTGTTCTTTTTATCCCGTGTCCTCATTCGCCGATGCCCACGTGACTTTTGAACTTGACATCCCTCGCCGTCGTAGTCCAGTCGATGTTGGACTGATTACACAATGCTCCAACTTTCTAATGCACTCAGCGAACCAAAGTCCTTGGATAACTAGAGGAAAGGACCAATGGGCTTGTTGTACGACCCACGCTCGATAGCAACCTTTAACCGGCCGCGCAAATGTGCCGAAACACCACGTAATTAATATCCTTATGTTTAACTTAGAAAAATGGTTAGGTGTCAGTCGGCTGGCGCAGCTTATTATCCGCACCGAAAGGGTAACTGGTCTGTTCAAATGAGACGTTTAACTCCATTTACTCAATTCATACTCTGTTAATTGCTTCCTTCGTCTAGCTTACTCTTTTTTATTAACAATGGCCTATATTTTTCGTTCGCTCGTGATTACTGGGTGAAAACACGACAAATCAGAGTCAAATGAGTTAGGTTACACGTTATGGCTACCAATATTGATGATTCTCGAACCGAAATCCAACAGCCTGGAGATTTAGAAAGCACATGTTTTAAAGGAAAACAGATAACTTTCGATACGCAAGCCAAAACTAGAGAGCGTGGAGGAAACTAACACGTTTCCAGAAACGACAGACGGTAAGTAATGGCACAAAAATGCATGGACAAAAAAGAATAGGTCGCGCGGAAGTATATAGAACAAACTTGTGCGCAAGAAATACACCTTCTCACACGTCAATTCCCATCAGAACCTATCAACCGGTCCCATTCTTATTGCGATAATGCTTTGAGCACTTCATATCATTGTTCCCTCTCCTTTTGGTAGAACATATTGGGTTAGCAGTTTGTAATACAGCCCTTGCATACAGTCAAGACCTACTTGTTACTGATTACACAATGCTCCAACTTTCTAATGCACTCAGCGAACCAAAGTCCTTGGATAACTAGAGGAAAGGACCAATGGGCTTGTTGTACGACCCACGCTCGATAGCAACCTTTAACCGGCCGCGCAAATGTGCCGAAACACCACGTAATTAATATCCTTATGTTTAACTTAGAAAAATGGTTAGGTGTCAGTCGGCTGGCGCAGCTTATTATCCGCACCGAAAGGGTAACTGGTCTGTTCAAATGAGACGTTTAACTCCATTTACTCAATTCATACTCTGTTAATTGCTTCCTTCGTCTAGCTTACTCTTTTTTATTAACAATGGCCTATATTTTTCGTTCGCTCGTGATTACTGGGTGAAAACACGACAAATCAGAGTCAAATGAGTTAGGTTACACGTTATGGCTACCAATATTGATGATTCTCGAACCGAAATCCAACAGCCTGGAGATTTAGAAAGCACATGTTTTAAAGGAAAACAGATAACTTTCGATACGCAAGCCAAAACTAGAGAGCGTGGAGGAAACTAACACGTTTCCAGAAACGACAGACGGTAAGTAATGGCACAAAAATGCATGGACAAAAAAGAATAGGTCGCGCGGAAGTATATAGAACAAACTTGTGCGCAAGAAATACACCTTCTCACACGTCAATTCCCATCAGAACCTATCAACCGGTCCCATTCTTATTGCGATAATGCTTTGAGTCATACATATCATTGTTCCCTCTCCTTTTGGTAGAACATATTGGGTTAGCAGTTTGTAATACAGCCCTTGCATACAGTCAAGACCTACTTGTTGTATATGTGCACCAAAAGAATCTATGAGCGGTTTTGGCGAAACCATCCAGTCAACCAAACCATTGGAATGGAGCACAGCATCACCGTCTCCGTAGCCATTTTCAGACACTTTCAGATCCATGGTGTTTACTCCCATCAGCTGTGCTTCGAGTGACTGCGCGTAGTGGTATGTGGGATAAAAAGAAACAAAAAGTCCATGTGTATCTTTGAAAAATAATATAGAAGTGTGGGAGTCTCAGTCGTACGAGCTGCAACAGCCGGACAACCGAAATGAGCTTGTTACGGTGCACTTGATATATCGTTCTGCTTAAGATGGCAATAAGCATTGAACTCGGGGGGGGGGGCAAGATTCATAATGCACAGTAATTCGTAGACCACCTATTGCCTAGGACTGTATGACAGGCAAAATACTAGCCGCGACCGGTTAAATTGAAAACAGAGCAACTACTTAAGAGTGTAGAAGAGCTATGCTAAATGCGGTTGGACGATCATTAGCAGCCGGGAGCAACAGCCAGATGGATTAGGGACATTCCGGAACCAAATGTCACCACCGAACTTCTCAAGCGTTAGCATATATGGTTGCAGATATCCTACTTAGAAAGCGAAACCTCGTAAGTACCTTGCGGAGTTAAATAAGAACCGGAGATGGACTACTCACATAACGCGCACAAGGACCGGTTTTCAAACGGATAACTTAATTCTGCAGCACATTTTCTAGCTCGTCACAAAACGGCAGTTCATTTTCGACATGTGTGTAACTTGATACAATGCATAAAAAAGCACCAGAATGTGTGCACACACAAAACATCCTCAGGTCAGAAAATCGTGTATCACCTATCAGTTCGACTGCACTTTGTATGAAGCCATTCCCCGAAATATCACGTCCAGTAGCCTCCATACAAACGAAGAGCCATCAGTTCACTCTAAGGGCGTGACCTCAAGCTCGGTCACCTGATCACATTGCAGTCACAACGAAACCACATATAAACTGATAAATTCAGCACTGAAAAAATACGTTTATTGCGGCTTACCAATGCTGATTTCATTTTGTTGACAAAGCCAACGGGATCTACCTAAAAACCGCTCAAACCACCTTGTCCAAATGGAGGATATTAAAAGAAAGAAAGAAAGTGATCAGCTGTAGCACCCTTCCGATGCCTAGCTGCCATCCTACCCGAAGGAAGCACGAGGGCTGGGATACTGCCAGGTTGCCTAAGCCTAGACAGGGGAAGTTGAAAGGCGGAGGTAGGATTCGAACCACGGACCTTCCGGTCAGTGAATTCGCACTCTTATTACTTATGCAACCTCGCCCCGGATATTAAAGGATGACCCTAACTACCTTCACATACGTAACATGACATCAGTGTTCAACACCCATGCTTCACTGCTAAGATATGTAACCTCAATCAAATTGGCTGACTAACGTGAATGTCGTTGTGTTTTCGCTGGCATCATTCCGGTTAGTGGTGGCACTGAGGATCAGATACGTAATCTGTTTTTCTAATGTCAGAGTAGGTCAGCTAATTCTTCGTCTACTAATAACGTGGTCGCACGACCACACGCTTTTCCAGATTGACGATGGGAAATATTGGACGGGTTTTTCAATTCAGTCTCTCCGCCTGTTCCTAAGATATCGAAGTACACAGTCAAACGATTTCGAGCAACATATGATATCATTCTTCATAAGCGAGATGGTCGAACATGAATTGAAGAAACGTGTACTTTAATCCGCGCGATTACGGGCTTCGAAACAGTCAGCCTATGAAATAGTGCGATAGTGTGAACTATTTCTTGCATCATAAATAACCTTTGGTTTTGACGTTGGTACTTGGAATTAGGTCGAGAAGAAAATCGTCATAAACATCCAAATAGCGACAAAAGACAGTTTGTGGGATGCGATTTCGAACGCATCACCAAAAGTTAACGAATAGAAGTTAACGATTGAAGAGCATATAGTGCACAGCGGTGTCACATATAAACAAAGGCGATGTCTGGTGGTCGTTGGTTTGTTCGCTGAGCTGGGCAACTTGGTTGCAAACGTTTTATCAACAGCCGAGGTGACATCATTGTGTTGCGGGCAGAAGTGTGTTTTGGATTGGGAAGTGCGCACTTGTTGCACGTAGTCTTACTAGTGTAGTCAACAAAAGTTCCAGATAGGTTAGAAAATGGTGTCTTGCTCTTATTGTGGCAATGTCAAAGTTTAAACAGAAACCGATGGTCATTTATGGCATTTGGTAGTAGAAGAATCGGGATTCCGGCAAAACATAGAATGACAATCACTGAATTGATTCATACTGTTTATGATGAATGCAGAAAAGTGTTATCTTGACTGCGCATCTGGTCTTCTGTAGCTCTACCTTTACTGACTTCACTGCAACTGCAGGTAGAGCAGTACATACAATTTGATGTTAAGAGTATTTGTGGAAGCCCTGTGACTAGCGCTAACGGCATACTCTTGAATTTATACTGCTATAGAGTCTTTTGGATGCTTTGTCCAGCAAGGGTATACGCTTTCCACATATACAGACGTACATTCGTTGCTGTTCAAGTACGGATTGGCAAGAGATAGATCCATTAATTAAATTGTATGATTCTGGACCTTACAATGTATGTGTAATCGCCTGAGATAAGAAGCACATGGCCCCTCGCTTTGTTCTGCCTAGGATAACCGATCAACAATCATTCCTGATCCGTGACCCACACTTTAATAGTGTTCAGTCACACCGAGATAACGTAGGTCGATCGGTGTGAGTGTACAGAAGAGTCATCGTTTTTGCTGTCACTGACTTTCCACTCTCATACAAGTGTCGCATGCACACCATTCCTGGAAAGAAAATATCTGAAAATAATTTACATGATAAGTGCTTATCAGTGGACCGTGAGTAACAGCAGTGTGCCTGACTTTCCTGCTCTTTCCGTTGAAGTTGAAAAGAGTGCAGATGTTAATTACAATGTCAATATTACAGTAATACTCCCGAAGAAAGTTCAACACCAAGACGGCAACCTGCATCGGTGTATGAAGTCACGGAGGAGTGCGCGGAAAATCTAGGGGGACCAGAAATCATTATTCAAACAAAATGTTCACTAGACTTCTGATTTTGTCCCCTGACAAAAGTGTAGTGCGACTCATGATGAATATTGTCAAACTTAAGCATAGATTTCGGTTTTGCTCTAAACCGGGCTGCCTGAGTAACTCGGGTATCTCAATACCGTATATGAACGTCAGCTGTAGGTCCCTTTTTTATTTTTATCTCGTTTTTTGGGGGGCTACAGCCGGAATTTTCGTTCATATCAAAACCTTATCCTCGCGCAAGTGATGAAATTTACAATCGGTGTCGAATGGCGTCGCATGGTCACCCAAAAAGTCGCTCAAAAGACAGCTCCCATCCGAGAATTAGCTTCCGTTTTGGGTTTAAATAGATCCGAAGTCCCACTGCAGATTTCTCCAGACATAGCTACCTCACCTCTTCGGATATAGTATTCTAAGTAAACCTTCAGCCGCACACTGACAGAAGAAAATGGTATCTGCACCCTAACTTGGCCCGGTTTTCAGGTACTTAATCACAGGTGTCTTCATGGCAGAAAATGATTTAGCTGCGTGTTCACAGTAGAACGGCACGTAAGCCAGCTACTGGTAATGAATTAAAATAGTTGTAGAAGCACATAAGCCAGGATGGCGGCCTTGATAAGGCTTATCAAGAATACTGGATCAATTCTGCCGATGGCATCTTGCTTCGGTGCGATGCCCTTTTTTAGTTCAGTGAGTTTTAAGGGTGTTGGCACTTTGTTCTTGATAGTTCCTCTTAAGGAATCCACTGTTTCTCCGTTCCACTCACTACTAGGGTCTTTTTTGTTGATTGCTGTATGGGCGTTACGTATCGGCATCCACTAAAAGTGTATTGCTGTGAACTGTCTCCACTAGCCCATTGAAGCCCGTAATGAAATGCATAAATTGCCGGCGATGGCATACTTACTGAAATCCGATGGCGGTAGGGGAGAACTGGGGTTAGGAATGGAAAACTATGGCTGAATAAGTGATTCCCCGGGTTAGTCTGTGCGGCAATGATTTTCGGGACTTTTTCAAGGCTGGTAACGTCTTCGTTGGCAATGAAAGGCTAAACATAACACTGATTGAGTCAAAATCATAGGATTTTGGAACTGTGGTTGCATTTGTCCAACTAACTTAGTTAGACTTTTAGGAGCAGTTTGACATTCCTCAATAGATTAACTTGCGTTCCACAACTAAGTCATTCATTTTGCCAACTGGCCCTTAATGCTTACTCAGCAATTTTCTATAGAGCATGAGCCTTTCTTTGGAGGAATGCTCCTCGAGAAAAGAAATTGTGGACTCTTCAGAAGGTTGAGTGATCGCTTCAGAGTCAAGAAATCCTATATAAATCTGGTTAAGAGTTCCTGTTGTAAACTCTCCTGGGGAGTGATCTCTTTCCAAAGGGGTCTATCTTTACATGAAAGCTGCTAGAAAACACTGTAATGGCTGGGAAACGGGTAAGTCATAGTTGGACAGAAAATGCACGCTATCACGTGACTTCATAATGGGTCACCAGAAGCTTATCCCCCAAAGAAAACATTATCTGGTAGGCATGGATCAAGTGGTCACACTTAATGGTTACCTCAAACTCCACCTCGATTATAAAGATCGTTTGCAAGGTTACAGGAAACAAATATTTTGTCATAATGTATGCTGTATCTGGAAAAACCTCATAGGCTTGATCAAGAGTGGGATCTGATAGGACAGAACATGAAAATAGCAACCCACAGTAAATACCTACTCGACTAGGAATCAGGTGATCCTAAACATTCTGTGCAAAAAATATTGCGAATTATGCGAATACCCGGCTTCCAGAAGAAGACAGCTTTGTCGCGGGTGTCAATCACATGTTCAACACAGTTACGCATAGGACAAGAAATAACTTACTGAAACTTGTTTCATTAGATTTGTGTTTGTTCGTTCCAACTCTTCCAGCGTAGTTTGATTGGTAGCTAGCTGAAACCGCAGCGTGGGAATAAAAACTGAAGGTATCATCGCTAAAGGTAGATGGTTTCTATGCTTCCCTGCGCACAGAACAAACAATAAATATACATTACCTAAGTTCGCCCTCGTCTGAAGATAAGCCAGCACTTAAAGCGAATAGCGTCAATACTTCGTTGAGGTTTCTTGGCGTCTGAAGATTCATGGCGTTAGTCCGAGGCGACATTATGCCCTAGATAACCAGTGGCGGTCTGTAAAGATGACACACTAGTCTATGACTATTGTCAGCAGACTTGTTCTTCATTTCCACCTCCATACTTTTAAACCAATTCATCACCCTATCCGATTGTGACCAGTTCCGAAACACCCTATGAAAACACCACCGACCAAGCTAGAAATAGCGCAGTGCTTAAGGTGCGAATCCAGTTATGAAATGGTACGTGGTTCGAACCCAACCCAGGAGTCTAGACTGTTCCTGTCTATCTATCGTGCTTCATCCGGGTGGCATGGTATGGTGTTCAAGCTTATTCGACACACTAATTATTTACTGCGTGGCTAAGCAAACCGGTCCTAGGTGCGAATGTCAGGGCCTGGCTTTGTTATGAAGGTCATCAGTCTAACTGGATGTGATCGTCACCGAGCTAGGACATAATGTCAACATCCCGATGGGTTCAAATCACATCCCGCATATTGATAATTTCGCCACACCTTTACCGCCTGAGAACCGTCATGGTGCAGAAAGCCAACAGTGACGTTTTTAGGCCACCGGGTTCAACAATATACGGAAAGTCACTTTACAAATCAATGAACACCCAAACACATTGATAGACACGTCCCCACACAGTCGGTCTGAGTGCGCAATAGAGAGACCAAACGAAATCATCGAGCGATTGAGGCTGTTTTACGGTTGCCATCGTGCTTGAGGTGATTCAAAATCACAAAACGTACCTCAGCATCATTCATTACACACCTCAGTAAAAAAGGAAAGGCGTCCCGATGCGACTTTTCGAATGGCTTGGGATCAAAAGAAAGGAACTTCCATTTCAAACTAAGGTAACCGAAGGGTTTCACAGTCTTAGTGCAAGCAGTTGCAGCAGTTCCCTGTACATATTTTCGAGTCCCGGTCTGTCCGAGAAACATGTTACAAATGATGCCGAGGCAGGTTTTCATGGTTTGGAGTCACCTCAAATTGAAAAAGATACAGAAAACTGAACAGGTGAAAGGAAAGTCTCACTCCAATTCGGGCTTCAACTCACGCACTGTAGAACTTTCTCCAAGTAACTCATCACGTTAGATGTCTCCGGATACACTTCAAAAGTCTCTATCACCTTCTCAGCACTTTCAGAACATTCATAGAGAGGAAAGTTGAGAAAACACGGTTGTTCAATTCAGATATCAAGGTGAGTTCGCTGTTACTACAAGCGGCCTCATTAGTTATATTATAACGTGATATTTGATCAGTTGATATGGGTTTTTGGCAGTAATTTGAAACCGGCTGATTCCGGCATAAAGCTTATGCAAAAGTTGTGCTGGTCAACAAGTTGGCTACGATCGCTCATGGGACTGTGAATTAATTCGACGTTTACACAATCTGAGTCACCGAGGTCCTCACCAAAGTAAACAGGGGAAAAACACATCATAATCAAAGGTTGCAAAGCAGCGCAAGCAGCCAAGGAAGCTTGGGTGACTTGAGAACTCACATCACGCAGCAAAGTCACATGTTCATCACGCAGCTTGGCATAGACATGTTTAAGTTTGACAAACTTTTCCTCAAATGCTTCTGCCCTGTTAGCATTCAAACGTGCCTTTGTTTCCAATTCCTCACAGTACTGAAAAGGACCGAAAGGTTAGTGATTTGAGTCTAGCTTCGATTGTTATACCAATGAAAGCAAAAAAACAGGTTTGCTTCTGTTTGCACAAATCCTGAAGAGTAACGCAAATTTTTACTACCGACTTCATGCTGTTTTGAAGGGAGAAGGATTGCCGAAAACGTTCGTTAGCTAACGGTCGAGCTTTGACAGTACGCGAGTTTCCAGTGAATTTTGAAATCATCCGGTATACGGAGTCAGTGGAATACAGTGTGACGGAACTCTGTGAAATGATACGAAATAAAGAACTGCTCTACCGTATAACAAACAGAAGTCGAGCCTTCCATCAAAATATGTGCAAACAGTCACTCTTAACCTGGGATAGATCCACGGTGTACTATAGAGCTCCTCACATTGCTTAAGAAGAAAAATCTAAAATCTTTCTCAGAAATCCCTTAAAGAAGCACTACATATGTTTTTTTAGTCACCTGCTGCTGGAAACAAGAGTCAGAAGACGTATGACAATAGACAAGAAAGCAGTGCTCCAAGCGACTCCTACATCAAGCGTGATAAGTTGGGGCCAACAACTGAGAAATTCTGTGAACCTGTTAACGAATGCTCGTTGACCATCACAGACGTGTTTCGAAGCAGATACCGAAACGAATAGAATATGCGCTACACGAGGGCCGGTGACCGAGCCTACCAGTCTCATGCACAAGTGAATGGTCAACAGTGAAGACGGGAAGATCGCTCAGTGACTATGTCATAATGATCAAACTCTTGATAGTAAAAATTTACGCTGGGTAAAGTTCCGGCCTAGTCAGTTGCAACAATCAGATACATCGGAAAGACTAGAAATAGAATGAGGATTGGAGACCTTAAAGAAGACAAACAGTCGGTTACCATAAGAAAAAGCAGACCAGTCCAGGTCATTTATGCTACCGTAAATCAGACATTTATGTACTATACATCGGATCACCGCAAAAGTCGGCAACAAAGACGTGAGAAAAGTAGTGGGCTGATAAACAAGAATAAGCAATTAGATACGAAACTGCCACTGTGATAGAATCATGTCCTCAACCATTACTGCGAGGGGGTACCCAGTAAAAGTACCTCACAGACAACATCATGACTAAGACCCACGCGTGTGTTGTTCGTGCTTCATGTCTGAGACAGGTACTGTCCGCCCTAAGATACTTTCCTGTCATAACTCCCTTGAGCAGTTAGCAGACGTATGAAGCGCAGTATCGAGCAGTCACAAGTGGTGCAGACTGGTCGGATTACGTAATCGACCTACTAAAGCATTTCTAATCCCATAGTTCATGGTAGAGTACAATATTTTGAAGGTATCAATGATGAACAGCCACGTCTTATCTCCAAATTCCACTATAATCGAGTAACACTACGTCGTGGGTCATGAATTTTTCCACTGATATCACGTCAGTTCCATGATTGAGTGAAAACATTGATTACATTGGCGATCACGTCGTAAGTAATGGTGGCATAGGAAACGAGGCAACTTCTCAATGAATATCAGTCACCTCTTGTAGTTCAGTACTACTTTTACTCTGAAGGCGCAAAGGTCGGCTTTGCAGCACAGAAAGTCCGCTAAAATACATGCCACTACAGTGACCTAATATAGAAGCTTGCCATAGTAACGTAGGACGATAACCGTTAGTAGTTTAAACTGAAGCTCCGATGACCGCCGCATTCTTAATAACAAGAAGGGCAGCTGAAGGTAAATACAACAGAAGACGGAGAGTAAAGACAATCAAAGGGACTATTGTATGCAACATTCGAAGAAATAAATCGTCTTCTAATATTCAGCCGCATGAGAATAGCGGTGCGAAACGTCCCTTCCGACGGCAGTGTTTAGCGGCCACATTATCCTACTAAACAGAGCACGAACCTTATCCGCTACCACACCAGAGTTCAACTTCGAATGCACAGAGTTATCTGTCGGTATCGGGTTAGATAAGAGGCGTTGGAAACCACCGAACATCCACAAACATAGTAGGAACATACTTCCTCCCGTAAGGATTTTTGCTGTACGACATCTTGAATTTCGCTTTCCAAGGCCTTGATCCGTTCGACGAGCGAGCTAACAAATCGCTCATGCTACATATGCAAAATAAAAAGCAGCGATTAAAATATGGGTTTCTATAGGGTCTAACATGAAAAAGAGAATCAGTGTGAGTTTCAGATAACACAGAAGGAGAAACCTTGGTCTGCGAACCAAAGTTATGTAACCACACCATAAAAAAACTCTTCGTTCTGCGTAGAGACTGAAATCCAAAGTCCAGCCTTTTGATATACCGAGTTGCTGCCAAATGCAACCGACCAGACTTAACGACGTACCATGCGAATTATCGTTGAACCGTACAGCAATCGTGTCTTGAGCTTGGATTGTCTGATAAAAGTTCGACAGCATGCGTCCTACCTCCAAGAAAATGTGCAGTAAGTAAAATCCACTGGAAGGATTAACAAGGTGGTGATCGGATCTGAAAAAACTCACCTAAGAATCGCAGCCAAATGGTACAAAAACATTTATCAAATATCAGCCGATATTTGAAGAAACCCCTTTAAACGATCAAATATCCCTTCAGAAGACGATACAATGTGGTGTATAACGAACAGGGCCTGTTTTCTGCCAGAAAACTTCTCGGACGAAGAAAGGTATATGGTTGCGATAACCAACAGTCCCAGGATGAATTCAGAAATAGTGAAGTATATCGAGCTTCATGCAGGACAGTACTTCTCCTCAAGGCAACGCTCGCATTGATCAGACAATGCTAGCGTCATGGAATTTCTCTCATTGTCTCACTCCTGAGGAAACAACCCTCACCCAGAACCAAGAAAGAAGTGATTTTTAGTTGTCCCATATCCCCCAAGAGGATGCATAACAATGACATTGTTGTCAATAACCCAAATTTATCATTTGCCTAAACTATCAGAGGCTCCCCGACGTTATCAAGCTTTGAACCGGGCCTGTGAGAATATGTGCCTCGATTCCCATCTGGCTTTAGTGAGTAAGATAACCTCGGTATTTACTACCAAGTGGATACATTATGACTTTTCTTGTAGGGACAGGTAGCTTGACGCTAGCTAATTATGCACAATGGCGATGCAGATAAGAGATGACATTCGAGCGGGGTAATCTGGTGTTATCACACTTGGCCTAAAGCCACAACCAATGTTAAAACGTTACTGTAGCAGAAATTGTAAGTCAACTAATCGGTCCGGCTGAGTCGTGGAAACAACTTCCGCCGTTGCACCCCTGGTTCCTGTGACGAGAACCCAACTTGTATAGCATTATTATACTGATTTATCCCCCCCCCCCCCCCCCCGAGATCCGTGCATTGGATAGTGTGTTGGAATAGCCCTACCTCCCACGATGCTTGACGGAAGTGGGGCATTTTTGGTGGATGCGGAATTTGTAGAATTCGCTTTTGCGTCATTTTCTTTTCAACAAGGGAGAATAAAGTGATACGTTCAGCTGTAACACCCCTTCGGAGCCTAACTGCCACAATACCAGAATGAAGCACGAGGGCTGGGATACTGCCAGTTTCCCCAAGCCTATATAGGGGAAGACGAAATGCATAGATCGGGTTAGAACCACGAACTTTCCGGTCAGTAAATTCGCGCTCTAACCACTGAACCATCTCGCCCATCGATAAGAATACCGGTTGGAGTGGGCATGAAAACGCAGTGGAGCGTATCCGGCAAGAAGGAGTCGTCAGGCCAGTTGAATTCTGTCAGGATGATTAACTGTCATGAAGTGCACAGCACAACAAGGAACATATGTTCCGGCCACCGAATGATGGTATGGAGGTAATCCGACTAAGAAAAAGCGATTAGGGCTGCATCGAGAATTGATCAAGCAAGGGAACGTTACAAGCGGTTAAAACCTTCACCAGTTACCCTTTCACAAGAAGTCAATATGACGATTGAGTAGTTTCCGCCCCAACGGGACTGCAGTGACAGGACCTATGTGAATGGATCACCAACATCTAGTTTTCTTCAATCTAGTCGTCCCCCCCCCCCCAAGTTAGACAATAAAACAAAGCACACAACACTCGCCTTATAATCAGAGGGATAATGTTATGATGAGCACCGAAACCTTACCTTACAAATAGTACAAATTCACCGTGTTGGGAGACTTACTAACAAGTAGATATCAAAGGGTCGGCCAAATATGATGGGAGAGAACTACTTGCCATCGTTGCGCAGAGGCTTGATTTATTAGTTCATTAGTGATGGCAGGTCATCCTAGGACTGGCAATGGAAGACTAAAGGCGAGGTCACCACTGAAGATTCGAACAACAGTGTTTCCGAGACAAATGCAGCGACGCCAACATATACTTACCTCATCTTTAAGATGATGAACCTCGGATTTGAGGAGCTCCGTTTCGAGAAGGAATTCGTGACTAGAATGCCATAAAAGCGAGTGAAAAGCAAAGTGGACGTCATGCAAACAATGTCATGGAATATCGGGTAAGATTAAAGTACGTTCACTAACAATGATCCGTTGCTAAAACGTTCTATTTCATCCCAATAACACGAACAGCATTTCGTTATACTAACTCAGTTGACCTTAGCAGTTACATGGTGACCCAAACTACCTGTAAGCGTAAGTTGAGTTTCATTTAAGCATCGACCTAACAAAGAATAATGGAAGAAATTCACAGGTGTCATGAACCAATTGCACAATGATGAACCGGAAATATAAAGATATGCATTTGAGCAGTTTGTGTTCTTATGCCGCACAGATTTTTGCGATACATCCGGACGACGTAACGCGTGACATGCGAATCACTGGTTGAAAGAAAACCTACTTCCTTTGTAAGTATTGGTACTACTTGAAAAACTAGCATCTTTCACACCAACGATCAGTAAACGATAGGGCCAAAGAATGGAACTGAGTAGCCAGGAGTGGACTTACTCCTCGTTATACTGTGCGCAACCAAGACGCCTGGAATGACGTTTGTTGTGCAGCACCTCAGCTTGGTGTTCTTCCACTGCAGGCTGTGTAGCTGTTCCATCGTGCGCCATCAAGGGTGGTCCTGATATCAGGTCCTGCAAAACGAAAAGTTACAGTTCGAACAGGGATGATTGAAGCAGCCTGTCTTTGCGACAGCTAGGAGACAAACGAAGGAAGAGC
The DNA here is from genome assembly GCF_000715545.1 of Opisthorchis viverrini. Classification (NCBI taxonomy): domain Eukaryota; kingdom Metazoa; phylum Platyhelminthes; class Trematoda; order Opisthorchiida; family Opisthorchiidae; genus Opisthorchis; species Opisthorchis viverrini. Next base: position 1,130,359 of record NW_008751723.1, on the reverse strand, counting down.
ACACGCCGAAGAACAACAGGTAGCAAATCGCCAATGGTGTTGAAGTCCCTTGCAGCTGTTCATGCATAGGAGAGTAATATCGTTGAATAAGGTCTCGTTGCTATCCGGATGTTGTTCGAAACAGTCACAAACGCCTACTGCAGGAGACGCGGCTCCGCAGAGATCACTGAACAATCCTGTTTCATCTAGTCCTGGGCATATATAATATGTATGTAAAGATTATATATATCCTATCCAATATAGTCATTCAGTGAGCATTTATCTGGCCTCTACATCTAAATATCTAGCAAATACTGTTTTTGATGATCCGTTCTGATATCCGGCCTCATCAATAAATTTCATCAATCAGCGACGATGGTATTAACTGCCGATTACCTTCAACACGATTCTCCAAAATTTCCCACTGTAGAACCAAACTTAACAAATTGTCAGTAAATAAGAACACCTTCCATTCAATTGCAAATAGTTTGGAACCGATTGGGAAGTCATCGTTTCAAAGGGGCTTGGTAAACAATCGGTATGATGTTTGGTATCATTCAAGGAAAGGTAACTTAATAAGACAGAATCGAAGAGGCATGACATTCCTCATCGGAATTCAGCTGATAGTGGTTGATCCAGGAGGAAACACTCCCTACCGAACTACTATTAGTAACGGAGATTTGAGAGTAACCAATGTCAGAAACCTCGAACGTGTTTTTACATCCCAGTCATCTGATAAGAGGTCATCAAAGTGGTCAGGTTATAAGGCAGACGGGGACCCAGTGATTAAGTCCTCTTCGTATTATCGCACTAGATCAGTGTTGAGTGTCAGTTAACGACTCTTGTCGGTCAGTGTGGTTGCCAAAATCTTTCACTGATGCGTTGGAGGAGTTTCAAATTGCTTCCGATCGGCTCTTTTTCCTTGATCTCCAACTGAGAATGCCAGTCGGGCAAGACCTAGTGACGCGTCCGGTGGCTTAACCAATACGGACCATGTGTTCGCAAATTCTCAAGTGACTACGTTCGGTTGGCAAGAGTAGAGGCAAACTGGGAGAACCACCACATGTCCAGTAAAAGATGCTTGAAGCATCTAGTTAAGCCACCCGACGCTTCTGTCCGAATAGCATTCTCAGTCGCCAGGCAAGTTCATATCAGAACCGTAGAGCAAAGAAGAAAAACAAAAGGCCGCCGAGAAACGCGGACGAATATCAAGCGTTACTGAAAGACTCGGTAATTGCGGAACACGCACTGGACATGAGAACAAATAGATTCAGAAAATGTTGAGGTTTTGAGGCGAGGACTGCGGTCCATGTCACAGAGACTGATAACCGAGGCTGTAGAAATCGCCAAACATCCCAGTGTTTGCAGAATAGAAGGCGTGGAACTGGCAAGCGTGTGGAGAACAGTCCTGGATCAGTCGAGCTAATACGTGTTGGTATGCGATTATTAGGAGGAATAATCATCAGCTGAATTCCACTTAACCTTACCCATCTGCTTCCAACCAAATTGTCGCAACACTCACAAGCCCACGAAGATCAGCAAAACTCTACCGGTGGCAGCCGCGCTGAATCATCAATGGAAGCATCCCGAAGTGGAAGATTGAGAAACAAGACGGAAGAGATTTGAAACTCCTCCAAGATTTCGACAACCACACTAACCGACAACAGCCGTTAATTGATATTCAACACTGATCTAGTTTGAAGAGGACTTACTGATTGGTTCCCCGTTTGCATTAAAATCTGGCCAATTCGGTGACTTGCTCAGTTGGCCTGATGAGGCTTTTGTGTCAAAAGCGAAACGTTCTCCAATTAAAAAACTGCCGATTGCTTACCAAGCCCTTCTGAAAAGAACACCTTTCGTTTTATTACAACAGACTGAAGACTGCCTCAGACGATCTCGTGATCCTGTTTGTTGTCACAGGTATGCCTCCGGCCTACGTACCGTCCAGATAAGGCGGTTTTTACTCTGAGTGTGATTAGCTCCTGTCTGCATTTTCACGACAGATAGCTGATACATCCTCTGCATTATTACAGCATTTCATCCTTTGGGTTGCATCCAACATGGATAAAGGTCTCTTGGATGAAAGCCAGAAAGGACGAATGCTTTTGGAACAAAAATACCTGATTATTCCAAATGCTTCCACCACGCATCTGTACATCACGAAGTTATCATTCAGCGGGTGTATTTGGCATACAAATCTGTGATTCTATGCTTCCTGAATCATAAGCCTTTTCTTAAATTGGAAAAGTTTACAACATCTAACCTAGTGTGTCGACGTCCCAGCCAGCTATCATTATTTTGATAGCCAGGTCAGTCTCTCTCTGATCGATGTGTCTGTCATCACAGAGATCCTCTTCAAATAAAAGTATCCTGGATCGTCGTTACAAAGAACTTTTCGTCATGACAAACTGACCCCCAAGTACCCGGAAGCGCCATTCAAATCGTTGGGAGGGAGATTCCCTCAATAGCAAACAAGCCAACGACCCCATCGGAAATAGAGATCAGGAAGTGCCCATCAATGTGTAAACAGAATTTCATCGAGTCTTCCCTGAAAATTGGTCAACTGTAGGTACAAAAAAGCGACATGTAGATCAGGCATCGGGGTAATAAATACCTAGAAACATATAGATTTTTATGAGGGAGCAACAAGGTTGTCCATGTCGACGGCTGCACTTGTATGGATCAATGAGGAATAGGGATATGTATACTCCGTAGGTGCACATCGTTGAAGTTTTACATCGCATTAATCAGTAATACGGCTGCTTCAAGTAGGGTTCCTTAACGACGAACGTTCTCCTCCTTCTTTTGGAATCCAGCAATTTTAAATGGAGCACCTTCCACCAAAACTCCAAATGCGGAAGCCTTAACCTTAATACGTGTTCGACGTGGTGTGTTGCGCGAATTTCCATAAAAAGCCCTCCCTGAACTGTAGACCAAGCGTCCCGTCCAATAATATACGAACAAGTATCACCAATAATCTGTGGTGAATGAAAATATCTGCTTTTTTATTAAAATGGCTGGGGGATGACAGATATTGGATCTGCACGCAGAGGGAGGGTTAGCAAAGAAAAAATTAAAAATCAGTGCTCCCAAATCCTGAAGAAAACAAGTCAACATATGCACTCTTTGTGCATAGACTTGGTTTTCACGGGAAACTCACCTGAAGCCCTGCTGAATCTGTCGTTTATGATAATCTTCAACGGAATATGCCGCATAAAGGCCGCCTCATGTTTCTCGTCGTACGATATTTGAAATATCGTAGTGTATTTTCTTAGAGTAACATTACTCATAAGGTTACTGAAAACATTGACAACCCATGAGACAGCTAGGATTCAGCTAGCTCTCTCGCCGGAGCCAAACTGGTGTGAGAATGAGTGTATTTTGCGAATTTCGTAGAACATAAGGTTGACGAAGATTGTGTCTACCTGAAGAACCCGAATAGGAAGCGCGAAACCGGTTGTGGGCTTTTGAAGAGTTTCTAGCAACCTTGTGAGTAGTTTCCTTCATGAAAATATGATTCACTTCAATTGTCCAATATCTTGAAAAATCTGCTGACACCCGTCAGTTTGAACCACAAATCATGCGCACGCTGAACTCACAAAATCGTTTTCAATGAACTCTGTAAGCTTGTTACGGTATGCTTTCACGTAACCTGACTCGTTTTCGGCAAGTGTGCAATCACCTTGTGTAAATTAATTCGACAACTGCGTCATATTCCCTGCACCCATGAAGGATGGGAACTAACCCCCGCTGATATATTCCACTTTTCTTGATTTGACCTGAGGTGAACTGTAATGTCCTGTGTTACAACATACCAAACGAACAACCGAAAAAGATTAGAGTTACAGAGCCTGGAAGGCCGAAAGCTCCACGGGTCCATCCGTACAGCAATGAAAATACAGAAATCAGGTACTTACCAATGTGGAGAAGTCGGGTGGTTCATCACTTAAAGGTAACAGCTGATTATCTGTGGTTGCAGCACTTGTTGCAGGCGGGTTACGCGTTGGACTTGGCGATGAGCGTGAAGGGACTGCAGCCACACCATCGAAAGAAGATTCTGGGGGATGTGGTTCTGACTCATCTTCCGAAGAATGAGATTCTATGACAGCAACTCGAAAAGACTTATGTCGATCAAGCTCCGATCCAACGCAGAAGTCAGGTGGGCTCTAAGGGACAAGGGAGAGAATAGAAGGTACCAACCTGTTAGTGACCATGAGGAATCTGTGATTTTCAGTCGTACGATAAAAGAGTGCAACAAGGAGCGAATGCTGCAAGCGTGCAAATTCGTGGCAAAGACGGTGAAAACATGATGTCTGCAAAAGGTGGAAAAGGGAAAAGACACTGGAAACAGGAGGAATGTTTCAAAGCCTATCCATTTTAGTAGACGAATAAACGGCCGAAAAGATCAGTCACGTTTACCGAAGAGAACTATGCACGGAACAGATCCAAAAGTATGAGTAAATGACTGTGGTGTAGGTGAAGCGAAGTCATGCACGAAAATGGCAGTCACGAACGACCAAAACAAGTCAGCTGAAAACATATGGGAACATATATCAATGGTCAATAACAATGGTCACCACAGGGAGTCCGATTTCATATTTTGTTTGCCGCAACGTCTAGTAATGGTCCAGTTAAAAGTAACAAGTTTATTAGCGGCACAATAGGTGGTCAAGTTTCAAAGTATATCTATCCCATTGTTTATTCATATTAGTGTTGTTTGAGATTGGTAAACCGGAAACATTTGGCGGGTAACGTGTGGTGACTGGTGACCACTGGAATAAACTCAATGTGGAGCCAAATCAAGTTACACTTTACCATCACCCTCACCATTGATAGCAATACATACTGGTGCTTGACTGCCGTAAACGACGCAGCATCAGACCTTCTAAAAAGGCCACCCAGAATAAAGACCATGGATACTCGATGAGTGCAACGTTTCTCGACCCTATGAAATTTACTAAGCTATCTCCCTCTCACACAGCCGTATCTAAAGACCAATTGGTTCATCTCTCAAAACCGTTCTCTAAGAAGGGGCACCAGTATTTGCAAACGACGAAAAGGGAGGTTAATCAGTTCTGAGGCTACTTATAAGCCTGCTAAGGATTGCGGGGACTCTACTAGTTCCGCGGTCCAAGTGCTGTGCATCGATCCACTAATCCTGCTCCAGAATCTGCCAGAGTCTGCCTCTGAATTATTGATTGCGTCTAGGCGACATGCCCACGACTGGTTCCAGCTGAGGTAGGACAACTATCAATCAGACCCATAGTCGGTTGCGTTGCATGAAAGGTTTTAAGAGCAAAGTCTGAAAGGAACTTCATGGGTGGTTAGTCATGGACGTTAAGGAAAACATGCTCGTTTCGCCATGCTTCCGTCTAGCTTGTACTGAATGAATTCGGTCACTATCTCCCTTGAAATCAAATATATTAACTAAATGAGATACGAATTAAAATGGTACCCATGAAAGGAGACTATTTTACTGCGTAGTACAATTGACAAGGGCTATGGATAGAGAGGATGCAGGTGTTAACGGTTTGCTTTCATCATTCAAACGGATAATAAGGTTAGATTCCGCTGGCTAGTTTGTTGTCTTTGTTTTCGAAAAATTTCGGTGACAAATCTACCGATTGTCATCAAATAAACATAGCATCGAGATGATTTGCTTGCTGGAAAAACTAACGTCTCTTTTGTGACAAAACACTGTAATGAAAATGTGCCCAGATGGCTTGGATTATTTCATATCGAGTTCTCACGATTAGAGACACAAAACAGCTGGACAACGTGTTTCACTAGAGCTTTGGACACTATAAATGGAGGTGGAAAATCCGGCATACAATCATTATCCTTAGAAGAAAAGAAGCAACAGTAATAAAAACTAGGGCCTTAGTGTCTTACACTTAAGACCATTCGTCTTAAAGTGGCACTGCAGATGAAAAGGGACGAAACGGATAGGCGGAGAAGTTGACGGCCTAACCCTATAAAAGCAAAAAGCCAACGCACATTAAGTGCTCAAAGGATGAAATGATGACATTGGGCCACCATGGACTAAATATTGAGACAGGAAGCTGTCACCAGTTCCAGAACAGGAAATAGTAAACACCAGCTCCGCATATCTAAGAAGGATTACGCGAGTATTAAAAGAAGTCAGAATATTGAACTATCAAATGTCAGTTCTGAAAGATCAGCCAGTAAACTCCAAAATAGTACTACTATGATGCACAATACAGCACGCAACCAGTGGCAACACAAGTGTTACTTTTGACTACGACTAGGTAAGAAAACCAGCAACCGCTGCAGTCACTCTCTTGCCCAGAAGAGTTGTGAAACCATGGGATGAAATCAAAAAACCATGAGCCTACAGAATATTCATTTCGAAACTGCAGTTTGGGAGGAAAACGGCCCACAAGTAAGCACAGTAACCCTCTTCTACTGTGCAAATCACCTATTGCAAATGCGTCAGGTTTTATCTAGAGACATGTGAACAAGCACATACTGCAGACATCACCACTAACTACAGCGCATTCATAAACAGCAAGTTCAACATCCGATTCATGGAAATAAGGTGCATATAGAACCAGTCTAGATGATTTCTCATATATTTTCACCACATTACGGTTTCTCTAACACAAAAATTGATGCCACCTGAAAAAAACAGGTGACTACATCTCACCGAACTCAGTCTTCATGTGGAAAACAGTTCGCCATTAGGACAGTGCAACATAGAAAGCTAAATTCAGGCACTGATCGATAATGGAATAAGGCAACAGCTTGAACACTGAATGGTAAAGCCAACGTACTTGTGTCAAAGAAGGAATTTGAACCAATGCTTTGAAATACTGGATACGGGATGCCTTCTGGAAAAATGCTGCCAGATTGTCATGCAAATATGCGAACCGTTCCCGATGCCCAGTCATTGCATCAATCCCCAAAAGTTCGTGAAGCTTGAATAAAATGTGCACAATAAGATCGTATACCGCAGCTGCATCCTGAAGACAAAGAAGCAAGGGATTCATTTTGCACTGAGCCGCAGGAGTGCAGACCGCTACGCCCTCTAGCTCCACAGCAGCAATAATTGCCTCATGAAAGCGGAGTATTTCTTCAAGAAAGTCCATCAAGTCGATACTAAACTGGAATCTACAGCAGACAGCAAACAGAGTGTGTTTAAAGGCTTGTAGTTATTCAAAAGCACAAAAAAAGTTATAAAAGTGAATTATGTCCGGGTAGACCCAGACCACAACCATGCAACACTACTTTAAAGGAAATTGCCCAAAAAAGTGCCAAAGGTGATTGCCGAAGTGCCCCTGGGGAAATGGTCGGGATTCCGTGGTCACTTCGCTGACGTTTTGACGTCAGACACTTACGGACTATTGCTAAATAGCGCAAATAATTTATCATTAAGACTATAGCCAAACGACGGTGCTTCACCGTCACAGTAGCTAACAAAGAGACGGTTCAGGGTCCGACTCAATAAATCAACAACCTGGTTGGTTCTTGACAACCTTTTGTAGACAAAATGTCTATCCATTCTATGATTGAGCGTTACCACCACGCCGCCTTTCGGAAATTCGCGATGGAGGTGCGGGTTAGAGGAGGCCTAGGAGTGAGGCACCGCCTCATCAGAACCTGACCTGAAGGCTGTCTTATATACAGTATTCGCTAGGCGTAAAGATTCCTCTAAACTAGCTTGATTATTCCTCCAATTCACTTAAACACGGTGTAAACACACTCGCCGACTCATACGGATTTTTCTCACTTGTCATCGCTGTTGCGTCTACTGTTAACCTTCACACATCATCATCATCATCATCATCAACGACAGCATGACATCAGTGCTCAACACCGATGCTTCACTGCCGTACAACCATGACTTATTTGAAAGCCTTATTGTAAAGAAAAGAATAAAGGTGGA
>NW_008751723.1:1106674-1118707 GCF_000715545.1 Opisthorchis viverrini | reverse complement strand
GTCATTGTTGTACGAGGGCTGGGATACTGCCAGGGCGCCCACACCTAGACAGGAGGACGATTAGGGTCCTCAACCAAAGCCTTTGGCTCAAAAGCCTAACCGCAAGGCAGCGGTGTTTGGCGGGAAATGCAAATGCATTACCATTTCTACGGAAAAAGTCGCCACATGTTCCAACCCCCAACCTGGAGGGCCAGGAGACTGTGTTCGTCAGACCTCTAACCATTGACCAACCTGGATGAGAGACTGGTAAGGTCCAGTCTCTTCGTGACGGCCTTCACACATATTCTGACGAGGACGGCCAATCCGAAAATGGCATGCTTGCGCATGCGGTGTGTTAATGCAACTGCTCTTCTAATGTCCCAGTTGCTGCAGCTAAAGTAATATATGAGTCCTCCATTAAAAGATTGATAGACGTACTGAACGGAAAGCATGAAACTCCTTGGAACACAATTCCCTGTTTAAACATCTGACGTCCTTCAACCTGAAGTAATAATGAGCCTCTCGGTGCAAAAAACATGTTGATCCGCTGGATCGCCTGCTATTGCGCGGTTGAATAAATTGAATAAAAGAATACACTACGCACGGTTATTTATGAGAGTGAAGACAACCGGCTCCAGTGAGCAACATTTAACAAGTTCAGCCCTTCTCCTTAATAGAGACAAATGTAGACTGTCCTCAACTTCATGATTTGGCGACAGGTAAAATCTATTGCACCCTTGTTTTGTGGATTGTTTTATGCATTTTCGGATTTGCGCGGATCGAAAAGAACTTACTGGAAGCATGTTTGTCAAAATATCCTCATTTTTCTAAGCGGGAATCTTTGATATCTGATATGCCCAATCACGATAGACCAGGGTATTCACACCACAGCATTCAGGACCGTCAGAGTGGTCCCATATATGCGACGGCCCAAAATTTACGCTTCCAGCTTCGGTTCTACTCGCCTACAATGCGGATGTCGGCACTGCACCATTCTTACCTATTTTTGAACTTCCTATTTACATAGCACGAATCGAAAGTTGTTTTCTGATAAATAAACTCGCCCGCAGAATAGGCTGATCTTAACGGGAGACAACTGGATCTCATGTTTATGATATGCTTACACTGAATGTGTCGTAAAAAGGTCGCGTTGTGTTTAGGTTGGTACCACATTCGAGATGTCGCGGTATATTTACCTGAAGGGACATAAGGTTGCTGAAAACTCTTCGACAGCCAACGACCGGTTTCACCCTTCGAAGAGCTCATCAGGTAAGTGAAATCCCCGGAATTCCCGTTAACTTTATGTTTTGCTTGGACCGAAATCGTGTGCGCAGTTCGCGAAATGCACTATTTCGCAAACTCATTTGGTTTTAACAGAGGATTTCCCGTTTATGATCCATCTGGAATCCAATTGAGTCTTCCGTTAAAACGAAGTTAGTTTTCGCCATAATTTCAGTTCTAGCAGAACACAAAACTGACAGATATTTCGGAGACTACGCTGACTTGCTGAACCCGAAGAGGGACGAAATCGGTCATGAGTTGTCGAAGAGTTTACAGCAATCTTATGGGCAGCGCTCCTTCTAGGTAACTGTCGTATGTATTTCCCTAGATGTTTGTAAATAGTGTGGTAGAATTCCGGACAGAACCCCCGGTTTTTGAAATCCAAGTTGATTTGGCCTCCGTGCGACTTGAGCTGGCTTGACAACGGCTGCTGTTTTCGTAACAGGTTGATTTTCCATGTTCCAATTCGCTATGGGTATTATGAAATGCAAAAAGACAAAGGCGCACCAACTACCGTTGTAAAAATAGCACACGAGTAGTCTATGGTTTGGTGTCCAAGCTCCGCCCCGCATCTGATGGGAGGTGAAGTTTATTACGGAAATTGTGGAACTGCTTTGCAGTGTTCGTTTGCTATTGTGTGACAGTCAATGAGTATCCAGGAGTATTCAAGAGGACGAGTGCCAATGTTCAGTTTTTAAAGACTATGTTCATATGAGATGGTCACATTCCTGTCTAATGGCTTGTAACTGCTTAGTTCGTATTTGCTAATGTCTTCTCAGCGAAGGGCCTTCTTCCCTTGATCGTCAATATACGTATGAAAATAGAAATGGGGAGATTAGTATCTTGTCATCTAAAAACGATCTAGGATATAACAAAATACTTCCTCCTTAGCATGATTTTAGAAACATACAACCAAAGTCGGACGGAAAATAGACGAAAAAAAAACATGGAAACCATGTCTGAATCTTAGTCGTTGACTTGCAAACATACCATAGGCACAATTCTCACATATAAGGTCACTACAGAGGAGCCAATTACCCCATCGTAGATTTCGTTGTGTTGCCATGCTCCATTCTTCTTTGTTATGAAGCTTTTGAACTGGAATGCATGCAGTGGTGGGGTAAATCCGGATAGCTCGGCGCATTCACCCATCCAAGAACAATCTTGGTTTCTTTAATCACAGGGAAAGAATATTGCGACTGAACAATTGTCTTCCATGAGATTGTTATTGACAAACTTCTAGTAATCGATTGGACACGGTGCCATCATATTACTGTAGACGTAAATTACGGATAATGCTGAGTGATTGCGTGACCCAACGACACCCGACGTTCCAACCTCAGCTACAGAGACACGCGCACGAACTTGCGAATGGTATTCATTTTAAACCAAATCGGGTTGCACGGAAGGCTCTCATTAAAAAGGTAAAACTGAAAATCCTACCGATAACCGATTCCGAAAGATGGACCCGCAGCAGCGGAGTCCTTTGACTTTTGGCGGAACCGGCCTCGATCTCTGAAGTGTGATGAGAAAAATCCCAAAAGTGATTTGCAACCCACTCGTATTAGTATGTGGTCGTAATGACCGAATTCGCTTGACATTCTCAGCCATGAGGGAAAATAGCATTGTGATGTTTTGCGTGCGATCTTACCATTAGTGTGTTTCCCGGGAGACGTTGGAGTTGTAACAGGCACCAAAAAGAGGTTGTTTGATCAAACTTTTAGAACGGCAAATTTTGGGACGTCAAAGATGTTGTCTATACAAAAAGGAATGTTTTGGCTCTCAAAAGAATACGCTAGACGACTTGGTAATACAGGAGTGCAAGATAGAGAACTCCATATGTTATGAGGGCTTAGCATGGTCACGTAAAACGAGGCTCGTATTTTCAGCCTGCAGCCTCTCGATAACCTCGGCATTCTTTGGCTTGTGACCAAAGCTGATTGGGTAAACATGGTAAAGAAGGAAAGTCATGATGCATTAATGAAATCATGGTGCTCAGGCAACCGTACTTATTGCCGCTGCAGCGGGCTTGATGATACTGTAATGAAGTCTACAAAAAAACTCACAAGTGATCTGGTATGGCCTGGAGTGCTGTGCTTTTGTCTCGAACCGTAAGTTCAAGATTGCCCGGTAATATCGAATACTACAAGAGGTGATAATGGGTGAACGTGCCCAAAAGTAATACAGACTTTTCTATGCAACTTCAGACGTCCAATTAGAAGTCGAAAAAATTGAGCGAGTGGGTAGCTATGGCTGATTCGTTGAGCTTGCTAAACCGGCGGTTGATAAAGACATAAAAATCTTATATTTACCCATGAAGCTTGAAGCTGCCAAAGCTTTGAGGCATTTCGAATTCCATCCCCGATGCACTAGAGAGCGATTAAAACGATGATACATCAATCCCGTCAATGAAACTTACTTCAGAATGTCCGGAGCGGAGGAGTTTATAAACTATGTACAGGAACTTCCAGCATAAAACTGGACTGGAAGAAAGTGGACGATCTGAGGTCAAAGTGTAGAAAAATTTGGAGGAATGTTCTTCAAAAGTTGCTAAGATGATGGCTCTAACATGCTTCACTTTTGGTGGCACATCCTTGTCTGTAATCGCCTTGTTGATATGAATTGCCTGAAGAGACCTAAAATTGAATTTATTACAACTAACCTGCGGCTTTAGATGTAGCCTACTGGGATTTGGATTCCGCCGAAGAAAAGAAGTCATTGGTAAACGACGTGCAGATAACCAATAAGATCGTTTTCAAATCGGTTGTGTAGCAGCACTGATCGAGCTATCGGATAAGGAAAACGGGCAAGCACCAAATACTCGAGCACACAAAGTAACGGTCGAAAATCCTACAGAAACGGTACGCATAATGTAGGGTTTCACGTGATGTTAAGGCATACACATGCCCGGTTAAGGACACATGAAGACTAAAGCGGAAACTTTTGCTGAACAGGTAGCAATAAGATGACTCAGTGTTTAGAGCGCGAAGTTACTGACCGGAAGATCCGTGTTTCGAATCAGACCTCTGCGTTTCGACTTCCCTTATCTAGGCTTGGGCAACCTGGCAGTATCCCAACCCTCTTGCTTCCTTCGGGTGGCATGGCAGCTAGGCACCGAAAGGGTGCTACAGCTGAACGGTAATAAGATCAGAAGTACATTCTTAGGCGAAATTGAAGAAGATACCTGGGTACTTTACTCCGAGGATGACAAGGCACTTCTCGTGTAGCTAAGAAATTAACTAACAAAGATATTGTGCTAATCCAGTAGCACAACGGAATCTGTATCACACAAAGCACGCAACGAACGTCAATCCGGTACGGTTCACCTGAAAACATCTTTGCGCTAAACGAATATTTTGTAACAAGGTAGGTTAGGAAGTAAAAGTAAGATAGGCAATGGCTCGTGATATATGAGCAATGGGACACTTGTTTTACCTTGGACACTGATACTCGCCTTTCGACCCATTCCTCCCGATTCGTCAGTGACCAGAGACTAAGCTGAACTCCTAGGATATTCTACCCCATATTCAGTAGTCCCATAAAAACATGAGAATAACCCAAAAGTAAATCCCCCACCTCCCGACCGGTCAAAGAACACAGCACAGATTAGTTTTTCACCCATAAACACTGTACCCACGATAACCGCTTCGGCACAGGAGCGCCAAGGGCTGGTTGATTAAACCGTTTGTCAGTGGCACCAAACACTGGTGTGTTCAGTACCGTGGCCTCCACTAAGAAAGGCGACAGACCTAACCGACTGGGCTTACTAGTTGTGGCTTTCAGACCTTGTCTCGATCTCCAGCTGCAACTCTGGAGTGGATATCGGACTTTGACGCGGTAATGATCCCACGGGCTGGTACTACGTTCCACAACTATGCTAGGAAGACCGAAGGGAAGCGGTTAGACCAAGAGTATCGAGGCACCGTGCTACAAGTAGTCGTATTACGACGGTAAAGTCGTACTGCTATTTGTGATGAGTGGGAAGGTAGTAAATTGTTTTCTCCAGATGACCAGCATGTCCATAATCATGAGAGTAGCAACGCTGTCTATATTTGAGGGAGGACGGGTTAGAAAAGGTCGGGCCTAAAACCCACCATCACTTTTGACACTGATGCTTCTTCCCCGTACAACCACAAAATTTACTCAAAACATTAAATTCAACAGGCGGTCAGTCAGACAACCTGAAAAGAAACTGATAGCGCAAACAGCGTCTACTTCGGTTAGCTCCCATTTATTTGTAATCCACACCATTCTGAAAAGTCATTTGTGGAGTAGGCGTTGCACTGAGTTCCAGAGCTGAACGGACTAAATTCAGCTGAACGGTCCTCTTTGCATCGTTCGGTTATCCAGTTCGATTAAGTTCAACATGAAAAACGGTGCCTGTTTGCAGTGTCGGCATGTGCCTCGACGGACTGCGGTTCGGACACCGAGGACACTTGCTGTTGATATTTATCCGGGCCCGTTATTCAACCAAGAAAAACTGTCAGTATCTTTCTTGCAGACGATATGAATGTCCAAGTAGGTCGTCTGAACTCCTTGGAATCATATCTGGACGGTCACTCCAGAGCTAGTGTTTGCCGTATAGACAACAGAGGGCGACCCCCCCCCCCCGGTTGTGCGCTGACCACCAACTGTTCTTGGCCAGCATAAATTTTCAAAATAAACGCAGTGTAACTGACTGAAAGTCAACCGCTGACCCGATAAGATCACGTGCCTATCGGTCAGCGGTGGTCACACTTCAAGACCAATGTTCCTTATGGGATACACAACTTAATTTCGATCGCGCCATTGTGCGAGCACATGACAATTCGCTTTCCTTCGGACCCTCACAAGCTCGCAAGCAGCACACCAATTCACCGTCTTCGGAGAACTACCATAAAAACATCGTTCAGTTGTAGCGCTTTTTCGGAACCCAGCTGCCCTGCCAGCGGAAGGAGCCTACCACATCAAGTGTTGTCGGGCAAGGCTGCTTTTCGATCACTGATATCGCGAACTCAGACATAACTACTTTTGGGTCTGATGCTAGCACAATACGGGTGATAGTAAAAAAAACCCAAATTATTCTGCCTCGCGGTTCGGTATGCGTTTCAAACCTGAAATGTGAAGTGTGACTGTAAGACTGGGTGAGCTCGAACCCGGACCCCACACTTGCGGATAAGCCGATGGGGTAGTGGACGAATTCCTCTACCCGGCAGCTATATCGGAACTGGTGGCCTAGCCAAAAATGATATTTCCATCCAGATCTGGAAGACCGGAGTAGCTTCTGTGAACCTTTATTGTATGTGACGCAGACCTGACATCAGTTTATCCATCAAGCATCCAGCTTACCATCCTATTGTGCGCTCCTTAGTCTTATATGGGTTAAAAACCTGGTCGCCGCGCGCTGAGGATTTAAAAAACTTCGGCGTTTCAATTAAAATGTTCCTGAAGTATGGTCTAAGCCTAATGGGAACACCGGATCAGTAATTCTGAAGTACGTCGAAAGATTTTCTGTAAGAATAACTAACCCATGATAGATTAACTCTCCGTTTGTTCCATTCGCTGGGGCAAGTAGCCTCAAGTGGTTAGAGTGCAAATTTACCGACCGGAAGGTCCGTGATTCGAACCCGAGCTCTGCCTCTCGACCTCCCTATCTAGGCTTGGGCAACCTGGCAGTATCCCAGCCCTCGTGCTTCCTTCGGGTTGCATGGCAGCTAGGCACCTGAGGGATGTTACAGCTGAACCATTTTTTACGGTTGCATTCGCTTGGCTAAATGCTCCATATGTCAGCCAACCAACCCCACCTGAAAGCTCTTTTCGGATAGGGATGTGCAAACGATTATCAGCAACCTTAGCCGCGCTCGTTATTGACGTCTCCGTTGGTGGGCAGCCCAGGATAGGACACATCAACGGTTAGAGATACTGTTCGACATCACGCCTCAATATGGACAGAAGTCCGGAGGAGCACCTTCCCAATCTGCCTGTTACGCGTTCATCGTGCGCGACATGTAGGCAGTTCTTACAACCGAACATATGCATTTCACACTTCGTTGCCAGATTAAAAACTCGCTGACATCGGGTGGCTCCTACCTAGCAAATGGTTGGGCGAATACAATTCTGAGGGCTGAGCGAATCACATGGCCGAAACAGTGTAACCTGTACGGTGTGAACGTGGGATGGAGCTCGTCAAACTCATCGGCTTTAAATAGTGGAAACGATTTTAGTGGTTACAACCGCCACATTCCTGTCCACCGATGGTCCTGAAAAGTGGGACTGGACAGCTACGTACTGGAGGCAGTAGCTAGTATCGCTTACTGGCGGATGCAGGATCCTGTAATTCAAGTGGCAGTGGACTTTTCATTAGGGTCAGACGGGGGCTATGCATTTACGACATCTCGATCGGGTGATCCCTGCCGTTCTCTCCAAGCTACTGTGCATCACCTCGGAGTTTTCAATCAACCAGGAGGTAATAACCGACGTTGCTTAGCTGACAGACCATTGCTTGGTCACCTCTGGCTCGTTTTCACTCCCTCCGCCCAATGGTTTCACGAACTCGGTTCTCCCAGAGAGTCAGTCGGTTATCATGCGAAGCGCGCGGCCAGTCCAGCGTAACATACTAAATGCGATCAGCTCAACTGTCGTGGGCCAGTTATTCCTTCCGTAATACTGCACTGGCTTCATTCGTTCATCGGTCTGATACTCCCAAAGTAGTATTTTACGCAGAAGAACCACCGACGGACACGGTACACTAACACCAAAACCGGCTCAAAAACCCGCCGCAGGCAATTCACACCCAAATTGAGTTCGCCGAAACTATAGGGCTTTCGAAGTTGCTATTTTAATGGGGAGTTAGTCTAGTCAATTTGCACCTTCCCGTGACATGTTGCACGTAGCAATTTGTTTAAGTGAGCGAAATGTCAAGGTCATTGATCATCGCCGATTTACATTTTTTGTCGGGTGAGGCGACATAAAACACGAAATCGCACTTTAACATGTTTTGGCGTTCTTCGGTGTTCCTGAAGAATAAAATAACATCTTAATGCAAATGCCACCCTATAGGATCAGTCGCAGGCGTTTGTTTGCTTTAGACACCTCAGATTTAACAAATGGGGTATTTTTGTTTGGTGAACCTGCTCACAACACACTTTCCCCATGGCTTTCATGTTCCATTAAGTTTAATAAAGTTAGATAACAGCACAAACTTGCAGTGGTAGTGCGAGGGACATCTGTGGATGATCCCCTTTCCCAGATATACATAACTACCTTGTAGATAATACAGTGTAACGTGATAGCTGTGAGCGTCCTTCCTATTACAACTATGACGTTCTATAGGTGGTTATCACCATAAAGCGCTCACCACGATGACGGTAGCCGTTGTTTCTCCTTTCGACTGCCTATTGTAGCTGCTGGATCCGTGTCTATGTGCGACGCTAATTACGGTTCCCCACATATGTGCGGCAGCCCAATCCAATGAGCGACGACGGCCCCTTGTACTCGTATCTCTACTAGTTTTCACTCACCTCGAATACCTGTTGTAACTGCTAGGCCCGCGTTTATGTGCAACGTTGATAATGAGACTGCAGCTGTGACCAGTAACGGTCTTTTATACCCCTAACTATACGCGATACCGCTTGTCCTCGCTAGCTACAGTAAACATCGGTGCAATATATGTGCCGACCGGTAAAAATAAGGCCTCAGCTATGAGTGATAGCCACATCTGACACCCTGTTATACTCACAACTGTACTCGAAGTCACCTAACCTAGCTATTTATCGCCATACTCATACTTACTCGATACCGTTTATGTTTGCTACCTTCAGTAAACATCACAACTGTAGTCGACGTAACCTACGGTGGCTACCTATGGTAACTGCACATACTCGTAGCCTACCATAATGCCCCGGCAACACATAATAGACTGACCCAACGATCAATGGTTGTCATCACCTGTCAAACTGCAATCACTACCCAATTTGACAGCTCACTCCCAACTCCTACTCTTGATTGTACCCCCTCGACCACTCCCTCCATTACCCGAAACAATGCGCTATCGCTCATCTCGACTACTTAGCGTAACTGCTATTCGCGGTGCAGATTATGAGGCCTCACCTATGCACGGCAACGTAATACAATGGCCAACAACGGCGCTCCATACGCATAACTCCACGCGTTGATAATGCGCCCGCCATTAATTTACGAAAACACCATTGGCAAATTGCATTTTATTCATTGGCATCACTGCTATAAGCTTAATTGGTAGTCGCTCCGTTTTTCATTTTCTTAAGATCCACTTCACGGGACAAGAATTCTGAAACGAAAAACGGGCAAGCAATTAATCTTCGGGAACAGCATTAAAGCGTTTGGATGTAATGTAATTTTATTCGTTTGCTTACCTAGTGGTTCATAATTCCCTTTAGTGGGATCACGGATAAATGTGTGGTCGTTGCGGATTGCCATGGCTTCATTGATTCGGCATTTGAGGCATTCGAGTTTCACTCCCCGAATTTCTCGGCGGTCACAATAATAAGTGGTGTGCACTTCATATTCGCGCATTATCCATTCGCTGTGATGAGCGACCTTCTGGACGGCATGCTCCAGGCCATCTGAGTAAGGCACGCACCTCTTCAAACGCCCGTTCGTGTTCTCTAGGCGGTTGTTGGTCACATTCCCTAAATGTACCAAACCACGTTGTGCATGATGAGTGATGTGGAGCCAGGGGGCAGTCAAACAAGAGACAAAACTGGGATCTGTTCTCCTCAGGATTTGTAAATCGTACCGAAATCTACGCGATTGTTTGGTGCATAGTTACTTACTCCGCTGCATTATCAAAGCGAATCATGCGGTGAAATATGTGCCGACTGCGGTTGGAAATTGTCTGCAGAAGTTACACCAAAGCAATAAAACTTACGTGTTTCCGGATGGCTTGCCCTGCGTGGAAATTGCACAGCATTATCTCGCGGCCTAATACAGCTTCGGCAGCCCGCATCTGCGAAGTCATCTTGTCCATGACGAACGTTTTAACTTCATAGCGTCCACCCAGCAGCATCCCAACTTGCGCAGTGACGCAAAATGGTCGCTTTCGACAAAGGTATACATTACGGGTCGACCGACACCCATGCCATCCGTCATCGGGAATGTGTAAAGCTTGTACCTTAACAGCGAACATCAGGGGCTCTAAAATTATTTACCCAAGACTGTTAGTACCGTGTGTAGCATCAACGTTTACAACGTCCGGAAAACGTCTAAAGAGTGCCATCTGCTACGTTCGAGAAAAGCACAGGTGACCCTCCACTTGCCATCGGTGATGCCACGGTGACGTGTTTACTGGGTATCTGCCACCCTCTGATTCCAACAGCAGCACGAGACCGCACACTCGAAACTTGGCTATGATGGACGACATGTCGTCTAAGGAACCGACTAGAAGGTAATCAACGGCCTACTTAACAGTGGGGGTCGACATTTGACGCGATAGTTACGCACATCCTTGATAGTGAGTACCTTTCCAAAGTGGTCGGCGACGTACTGCCGAATCTCCGAAAACGGAGCACCGTATTTCAAAAGGGTAGAACACTCCTTTAATTCATCATTTGTCAGTCGCCGGTTGACGAGGAGCCTGTCAAAAACTTGCTGCGTGGATGGTTGTGCTCCAGGTAGTAGGAAGTAACCCTCAAGCAGTCACGTTACCGGAGAACGTGGAGCCTTGCCGGACAATCAGTAAGTGTGCTACCGCGTACACACAATTATCCATGAACTTACTAGGTGCGACGAGTTCCGCGGATTCGGCTTCGTCTGCAGGGATGTCTGCTGCAACGGTAGAAGGCTTTTTCATACAAAAGTAGTGAATTGTTGCTCCTTTTGGCGTTCATGCAGACGAAAACAACAAAATGTTTCGCCTGGTACACTTTCAAAGCGACTTGAAGTTCAACGATTGAGAAAAAACTTTAACGAGCTAAATTCTTCACAAAATCATCCTCCGCATTCACGTGCTCAGTCATAGCAGGTATTAAAATACGAATATCGCGGGCCTTGAATATCGTGGGGATTGAGTAGTTTTAAACAACAATCAACAAAACTGCGGTCGTTTGGGAAGATCTCATACGCCTGAAAAATTACCATCAAATGTTGTAACTTTATGTTAAAGTTTTCCTCCTTCGAACCACGGTTTAAGGGAAATTTTGGGTGTGCGTCTAGCCGTCAGCCAAAAACCCACGTAGATCACGTCCTATTTAAACTATACACAGGAACAACAAATTGGAAATCCGAGTGCCTTCTGGACGCCGCATTAGCAACCGGCACGAAATGGGAACTGCGACGTGATTGGCTGTTTGGTTCTCACGGATTCACGAATTAATACACAGGATCGATGGTTTTGCCCAAGTTTCCCGGGTCGGTTTTGTTCTCGTCGGTCAGTGGCTGTCGTTCACCTGAAAGGCACAAGTGAAAAAATGGTGTAGCATTGCTCTTTGTGTTCTCCGCGCAGGACAGTATGCTTGCCATCACGGAGATTTGCATAAATAAATGTCTAACAGTGCTTTAAATTGTGTTCTAGAAGGAGCGTGGACAACCGTCGGAGGAAGGTCATTCCACGCAGCTACTACCGGAAATGAGAAAAAATTTTGTCTAATGCTCTGAGCTTGAAAATTTTCTTACTGTGCCCCCACCGGGTGTTTGCTGGGTCAACGGTAAAAAACATGTTTGCCAAGCTTTGTTCAAACAGGGCGTACGTAAGAATTAGGTCCCCTCGGAGGCGACGGTACCCCAGGGGAAAGAGATCAAGCATCGCGAGACGCGTTT
>NW_008751723.1:1094826-1105942 GCF_000715545.1 Opisthorchis viverrini | reverse complement strand
GTGGAGCAGCGGGACGTGTGGGACCCTATCAAATGCTTTTGAGAGGTCGAAAAATATGGCATCCGACATAGATAGATTTGTCAACCACTACAGTCACTCATTCCGTCAACATAGGGTTCATGAGCCATAAGGCACACATTTCAGGAGGACACATTATTTGACCATCTTCAACTGGGACCAGTTTCGCTGAAAGAGACACAGGGCCGTTGTCTATAAAATTAAAAAAGTTCACGCTTCTTCAAAGGATTCGTTGTGCAGGAGAATGAACTAAAATCCATCCAAAAGCAATCAGCAACTTCTGAAAATGAGGTTCTAAGTACTCTTTGAAAATTTAACTTCAGGAGACGCAGAAGATTAGCTTTCATTTCGTAGAACCCGGCACTGCTTTAAATCAGAAACCGGTCAATCGCCATGAGAAAACACGCCACAAAACTGAATCCTGACCGAAAAATCAAAATTTACTATTTAGTCACATGGGATATCGCCGAAGAATCATGCCAACAACATCCTTCCTGAGGGACATAAATGGGAAACCCGTGAGTGACCAAGTAGTGGTATCCGAAGCTTACGCAGAAGCCTATACGGGCCTCTATCCCGCTACAACTACCTCATCGCATCCAATCCTGTAACCGACCTAATCTTCACGAAGGGGAAGTTTCATCCTCTGTAAAACACGGATCCTTTCAGTGCGTTGGGCCGGACCAGGTCCATCCAGAGTTCCAGAATGAAATTTTTGCTCAAATTAGCGAGGCAGTACTCCCTGCATTTTCGACATTCGCTCGCCGAAAGCAAGCTTTCCCTTCAACTGAAAGTAAGCAATCGTTACGCCAACCTAAAAATATGGATTACGGCGTTCCTATAAGATAGAACATCCCGATGGACAGTAGACTCGACCTACTCTTCTTTGATACTGGTCTCCGTTGGGGCTCATCAAGACTGCGTTCTGGGATCAACTGCGCCGAATACTCTCGGGATGCTCTTTCAAGTCTTTTTCTACTTTTTTCGGATGACATAAAACGCTCAAATGTTAAAGCCGGCGCCACTGAAATGGATGTAGACGCGGCAAAAAGTAATCACCGGCCAGCCACCTTCCACCAAAAGACCAAAAGCACAACTGTATCTGATTTAGAGACTCAACGATTGCCCTTGTCGTGCATGGTGAGAATGGGACGGAAGATGCTGCTCTGTTCAAACATGTCTTTCTCATTTCACCATGAAAAATTGCCTAATAAGGCATCCATCGTTCTATGGATGAACGCACCTTCACCCGCAATTCCCGCATGGGGTTTCAGGCACCGTCAGATCGCCCCAACAAAATTTTCTACTCAGAATAAAAGCAATTCGTGACCCCAATATAACATGTCAAGGGGGCTGCTGCAAAGATGTTTGCTGGGGTTTTTTGCCACGTAGGAGACCTAGTACTCACTTATGCCGTCTAAACAAGCTTTAAATGACAGGTTTGCCACCGCTGACTCATCACCCACCGAGGACCTGGTGAAGAGATTTTCAAGCTCGGTGCGCACTTTATTATTGGGCAACAATTCTTGATATTTCGGTTAGTTGGTGCGTACAATAACCTTCTTTGTACGTTTGTTCACACTGCATCTGACGCTTAGTTCAAGCGCCTTTAGATGCCTCTTTTTAAGATTCCATGATCTCTCAGGGTACCTCCTCATTTTCGCGTTTGCCTTTAAAGTGACCGGTAGCATCTTAACAACAGAAAATCCGACATGCGAGGCTCGCGTGAAAGCCTCGCCCCGTGTATCAATCCGTGAATCCGAGAAGTTACACGTTTCATGTGTGAAGTGAGAACCAAACTCTAGGGTAAAATTCAACATATTGCTTGATTTTATGCCTCTCGATATAGCTGTCCTCCCCATAATCGACACCTGTAAATGAACACTACGGGAATCCTCTAAACCCACACGCATTCGATGTTGATAAACAAGCCATGAAGCGAACAAAAAGGAGGTAGTCTCACCAAACAGCCGAGGATTCCATTAATTCAAACAGGGTTTTATCCTGGAATCACACAGATTCGCATGTGCGTTCCTCACGCGTAACCGGTAATTTACGGAGATGCGTTTGCTCCACAAATGCTCCTCGGGTACCCAACGGTCAATAACAGATTTTAACTTAACAGAGATAAACAGTAGATTGCGGAAGCAACTTTGCTTTCCCCAAATCAAATGTGGTAACTAAAGGCACGAAGGAACGTGCTCCGTTTTCACAAATGTTTCCCCATGGGCTGAGATAACCTACGGGAGGTAATTAAGAGAGCCGCTGGATGCTAAACCGTGGAGTGCTCACTGGTTAAGGTTTCAATGTAAAGACGCCACGAGGTTAGAAACACAGGACAGGAGCAATAAAAATATAACAATCGGTCTTGGCCTCTTTCGTGTTTGTGAGATTTCCGATGCCGATTATTTGGGATGATTTCTGAAATAGCAGTGCCATGCAACCAATGGCGACGTTGCATCCAGTATCTCAGTCTGATTCACTAAACCGTTCTTTTGCGTCATTTTCATTTAGCTTTCGTATCCATTCCATCTTACTTCGTCCATTACGTGCTTGCTTTGCCTACCCGCGAAACAAGGAATGGTTTACTGGGCTATATCCTTGTAATTTTCCACCGCTGCCCCTTTCGGTTTGTTGGTTGGTTAAGGTCAGTGCATCGCAATGTAGTAAACGCCACTTTGTTAGATGGTGGCTCTGAAGCTGGGAGAAAATTCCAGCAAGATTTGATGGCGTGGCTGTGATAAGAGAAAGTACAAATACTGACTTCATGGCGGACAACACGAACACCTACGACGGCTAAAAATTTCAAGGGGAAGTTGATGCACACGGTACTTCCTCTCCCGTGCAGTGTCTTTTGCAGGCCACCAAATTTGGGTCAGCTCTGGAGTATTTTGCATTATGTGGCAATCGGTCACCCCCTTAGAGCTCAGCAAAGGATTGAAACTGTCGTTTTTGTTCTTTGGCTTACTCTCTTATGCACACTGGTATATCAGATTGCACCGTATTCTGAAAAGCTTTAATCAGAGAAAAAGTTGGTCATAGCTGTACTTATCTATCACAAGGTCTGCAAAATTCAAGCCGAAATTCTTATGATTGGGCGAGAGGCGTTTGGTCTCAAACGCCTGATTTTTATCAGCCTATACTCTTACCACTCAGGAAATATATGCTTCACTCTTCTAAGCGGGCTAGCGACATACCAACCGGTTGACAATGTGCTCGGTTATCCTGGGTAGATCGCTGTCAGGTATGCCCTATCACGCGACCATTGTCTGAAGTGACAAATTGGCTGTGAGATTTCTCTTTGTTAGGACAACTAGTTATTCGCCCTTCGTCCACATCACTTAGTGTAATCTGATGATGTGTCTGAAAATATGGCGGTAAGCAACGGGTTCGGGCATTATTAATTATCCCTCGACAACCGAAAAGAGTGAAAAGAACCTGCACTTTTGAGACCCTCGATCCTAGACTGTCCTTACAAACTAATGAACGCCCGATTTTGTCATGATCAACGGCCCCAGTAGATACCAGGATAGCGGAACCGGTAGCCAAAGATTTTGACGGGGTGAGCAGATCCTTCAAACAGCGAATAATTGGGCCCTCATAAATGACGGGAAACGCAAGTGGGTTTCAAAAGTTCAGGATGTAGAGAATAGCCCTAAAACGGGAGGCATTCGCGCCTTGTACCAGCTCGCCTGAGCAACTTGTCTGAGGAGGTCGGGTACTGGTAAAGCGATACTAAAATTCATTGAGCCCCAGCTCCAAGAACCCTTTCGAAAATTGTTGATATCGTCATCATTGACCAAAGCTTAACAAGGACCATATGCAACAAAACGAAACGAACACGCTTGTCTGTCACGCACACTGAAATCACGATCCTATTTGTGCTAATTAGGCGCAGGAAAGCACTTCCTGCAACCTGTTTGCTTGTTATGCTACTCAAGGACGGCAAACTCACTACGGTTAGCCTGAAGGCTTTCCGCAAATATATCTGTCTCGAGGGTGAGTCCCAACCATAGCCTGGAGCAACTTAATACTGGTTATTTTTCTTGAATTACAACTGCAATTGCCTTTTGAACATGGTGGCGATAAGTATTGTTACCATAGCTCCATCTTCTCTCTGGATGTAATTCATTTCGGCTTATGTCACGCATGCAGTCTTATGAACACTGAATCGTTGTCTGCTATCAAAGAATTCCTGTGAAATTTCTGCGTCGTAGTCATAGCTCGAAGCTTCCTATGTCCGCCAATATCCTGTTATTCGTCGTGACAGATGGAAAACAAAGCTAAGCTCCGCATAGATTTAACCATATCAAGACCGTGCTGCCGTTCTGCTGACCGTCCGCCTGTGACCTTTGGTAACTTGTTCAAGGGGCCGCGTCAGAAAGTACGGGCAGCACCAGCGGTGGAAACTGTGGAGTGGCGTGAAGAGTGTCACGATTATTGGTTGTTGATCAGTGGCTGTTGGATCTGTTCGCCGAGTTTGGCAATTGGCTTGCACACGTTTCGTCACCATACGAGGAGACATCATCAGTGCGCACTGATTGGCGAACAGATCAACAGCCACCTGATCAACAACCAATAAACTCACCCGAGCTACCAATATTTCAACAAATTACCAGTGTCACGATTATATTTGCCAGCATGCGCTAGATGGTGCCAGTATTCTTTGGTTCACATAGGCGACCGCTTGAGGGTGCATTATTCCCGACGAATTCTCAGAGTGAACTGCTGAAATCAATTAAGCAAGTAACAAGGCTATCCTACGGTACGTCCAAGTAGGAACACTTGAAACTGGGAACGCTTAAATTAGCGGCGCATCTGAGAAAATTTCCCAGCAAATTATCCACAGCAATTCAAAAAACGACCTGGATTTTTCTGACACCAAATGATAACTGAGTAGACAGACGGCGACGCGCAAGGAGTGCGATGCCACGGAGATTTTTCCAATATTTCGAGCACAAGGCATTCTCCCTCCTCCGGGGACAACGTCACTCAACTGTAGAATAGTGGTTTCCTTTTCGACCGGTCTCCATGGACATGACTTGGAGAGTTAAACTGGAAGCAGTCCTTCGACTGCCAATTAAACCATGTTGCTGTGCTATAAAAGGCGTGACTTGTTCAAAGTCTGCGCGGCCTGTGTATTTAGCGGTGGCGCTCAGTAACACCATATGCACCTCATGTTTAAGCGTGTCTCCCTTCGGAATATGAAATTGTGGTGGCACTGTCGCGTTGATCAAGAGGTTTCCTACTTGATGTCCGGTGTTCGTGACTTGCAGCGCCTGAAAATTGGGTGGACAAATGACACCCTTGAATTCGTTTCCCATCACCGAGTTGAGATCAAAGACACCCTTGAATTCGTTTCCCATCACCGACACAATTCACACACAATTCTAGCTGAAGATTGCTTCGAGCAAGACAGTGCAACCATATTTTTTCCTGATGTTTGGTCACCGAACAGATTTTTCACCATCTCATAGTCGGCAAGCAACAACTTTCGACTGCTGACGGCAAGGCAACAGGTAGTCGAAGTTAAGCCTATTCCAGGTAACACCGAGCTAGGTGGTTGATACAAGCCCGAAAGTGGCCAGGAGGGATTCCCCCTTGATCCACCGTATCTAATGCGCAAACGCCAAGCAACTTCTAGTCCACTCAGAGTGGAGCTTCGTAATGTGTGCTAGAAAGGCTGTCTTTTAGTCTAGGTTATTAATACTGAGTGGGGTTGAGACGTGGCTTTACATTTATCAACAATACACCACAGTCTAATTTTGATGACTGTTTCCTACCGAGTTTTGGAAATCACTGAGATGAAGCTTGAGAACGCATTGCATGGAAAGCTTTTTCCTGACTGCTTAGTTCAATATGCCCAACTTACGTTCTACCAAGGACCGTCTGCCCCATTTACACCTCTACGTAATCGCCGTTCAGTTTTGAGTTCGAAGAGCCTAGATGATTGAAGGCCACGTTGAGCAAAGGGCGCGATGAGCGTGAAAAAATCTTAATTTGTTCTTGAAAGTTAAAAATCATAAGTAAACAAGATGGTTAATCCCAAATTGTTTGAGGAAACAACTGATCGTTCTGTATTATAACACGTAGAGAGGTCGCCTAGACGCTAAACAGGCCTCCAATGCCTCACATTTAGCGATCAAACAACATGACAAATCAGTTAAAAATGTTACTGTGCAAGGCGCATTATAACTGTTAAAAAATTTGGAAACTCTTAAACGCAATAAGTATTTTGAGCGCAGAAATGAGCGCCTTCTGACTACCTAAATAAGTTTTTGTTTGTGCGAGATCAGGTCGCGAACACTTGAAACCCCGATTGCAAGTGGTCTATAGGAACTCCGCAACTCAGGGATGGTTCGTTCTTGCGCGAACGTTTCAACACTGCTGGGAGTGGTGCATGCTCAAATGATTCTCGTACACTGGACATCACGCTTGGGACTACGAGAAAAGGGTAGGGGAGCAAAAGTGGCGGTACGACTCATCAAAGTGACCAGCGCCCTCTCCGGATAACTTCTGTGACCGTTAATTCTCAGGCTTCGCCCAAGCGAAACATGGCTGCTGCATAAATTTGGCTTGCTCAATAAGTTTTGGAAAATTCAATCCTAGAGGTGGCTTCTCTGAAACAATGTTTGTAGAGGTCCGTTTAGTGCGGACGTCCACAAGAATCCAAAAGGTTACAGAAACTGTTCTGTGGCGATATAAAAAACCATGAACTTACCAGTCAGGTCCATGGTTATCCCCGGAGGTCCCACTCGCGGAACTTAGACAGGTAGTAGCCTGCTGATTAGGAAGAAGATATCTAGTCACATATGTTGGGGGCCATGTATTGTGTGAAGTTCTCTTCAATCTGGCTGCCGAGCGCCCCTGAGTGGTCCATTCACCTACCTCATTTCGTTCAGGAAGGTGTAGCACAGTGAGATGGCCAATGTATCAACCCGATACACATAGGTTAAACTAGAATCCACAATATAGGTCCTTAGAACATACTTGCGATGTATGCTTGATATGAGTTTGTAAATCCTTGAAAACCACCCCAATCCACTCAAATATCATATTCCTTCAGCCCGGTGATATGGGAGCAACAGTTCGCGACGACGGATGCCCCTTGAACACATAACGCAACTTTTCACACCTTTATTCACACACAAAACACAGTAATTGGGAAAACGTAAACGGCATCTACAAAATTATTGACAATTTTTGGTCAGGATATCAAAGCTTGCGTCATAATTGTGGGTAATTCAACCCTTTTTTGAGCCAACAAGTCGCAGCATGACAGGGCTCACTGTTAAATTAACGTACAGCTGACTTCTTATGCAAAAAAGCCCAGTGGAATTGGATGCAATGGATAGCTTTTAATTGGCTAGTATGCTTGGTTTATGTACATTTCAGCACCTTGGGTTTGCTTAATGATATCATCATGTCTTCGTTGTTATTAGCTGAAATAAAAACATAATATAGGCACCGAATTGTGACCAGTCTCAAATGTGTAGCTAAAGTGAAACACGAAGAGAGCGTATGTATGACCACTTGATTCGCAAAATTAAGAACCATCGAACTCAACTTCAAACGGATCTACAGGCCGGCGGCTCTGAAAAATGACCACCGACTCATTTTGGATCGGCATATATGAAGCAATGGGTCAGCCCCAAAATACAACAAAACCTCATTGGTCCTGTGTTTGTCTTCTCAGTTGACATTAGAAAGTTGGCATAAGACGGCGATGTAATCCAAAAGGTGGCTAAATGTTTGCTGAAATGTTGCAAACAGTTCGCATCATCACTTTTGACCAAGTAAAATAAAATCAGCGTGAAAACCGTAACGAATTTTCACGTTATCGTGTGTTTTTATAATACTCTATGCAACGTCACAAACATCCATATTGAAAGAAACATTTTGAAAGCATATTTATGATTCATTTCAGAAGAAGCCAATCCATATTCGTGGCCAAGTTAAACACGATGCGTTGCCTCTTTAAAAGTGCTATTTTATAAGCACGAATGTAAAAGTAGTAGTCCTAAAGAGGTGGTTACGTGGTGGAGAGTCCCGGATAAATAAAAAATTTATTGCCGGAGGCGGATGATTCATAGAAACTCAGGCAATGTTGCCCTCTCAACCGTTTGACCCGTCGTTGCGTCATTACGACCTGAAGTGCATCATACAGAGCGCTTCCAGACGCGTTGATTAGTCTGACCGTATTTTAGAGGACATGCTCAAAGCGACTGTCCTACCTTACAGTGTTTTAAAACACTGTCGGCTGGTAGTTTATCTTTGCATTCATGTGCAGAACTATTTCTAGTAGAACTACTTCCTTGAACAGATACAAGGCAAACGACATGATGCTGCTTTTCAATGTACCCCTTCACCGGCTGCAGAAAAATTGTTACCCGTCCCCGCTATACAGCCACATTTATCTTCCTTCCACCCAACGCTTGAGCATGGCTCTTTGGACTCCGATTGCACAACACTGGTCAATGTATAAAGCCGCATGGCTTCAGTAAGATGGTCAATGCAAATGTACCACGTTCAAATGTTGCCGACAACCTGTTGGTCTTCAATGTAAAATGCCCGAAAGCAGACACAAATATTGGTGCAGTGTTCGACACCACCAAATATCGCATGAACCCCGAGAAGAATGCTTCTACTCGATTTCCATTTCACTCCAGCTAGCGGTAATATAATCATCTGCAGGAAACACACGATACTCTGCACTGGCAGACCTGCCACACAGTTCAAAACATGTGGAATCAACTGGCACAACAAGAATTTTTGTGATACCCGGAGGAAGAAATCAATGATAAAAACTCACCAGGCATAAGTTCGCCGCTTTAAAGCATAACGCTATTTTCTGCAAAAGGTTTTCGAGTAAAATAAACTTATTGTGCCGAAATGTTGCAGTTTGTTGCCGTAATTTTTTGCGATTTGTTTTAATTTATCTCCCTTCTACATTTTTGGCGCATATTCGACTTTGAACTTACTGTACTGTGGCTTTAGAAGTGGATTCATGAACTTCTGTTGGGAAATTGTAGGCTGTATCATTTTCATCCTTTATGGTGTTTCAGAAAGCGTTAAATGAATACATGGCTGTGTGGTATACGTGCGTTTATCCAGTAATCAGGGCACTAACACTGTTGGGTGCACTACGGATGCAGCAGATGGCCTGAAAGAAAAACAGGAAGTCGGAGAACCAGAAGAATCTACCGAACGGAACGTGTTTTCTAAAAGAACAGTACGCGAAGCGTCGGCTGTCCAGCGTAGTTTTGCTTTTGGAGACAAAGGAACCACCTTTAAGCCACTTCTTATTATAGTGATCACAACCATAAGATCTGTACGTTTTTAGACGATCTGATTTCAGTTAATCAACGGCTAACCGAAAACGAGCTGGGCATCCGAAGGGCCATGCTGAAGCATGAAACGCCGTCATGCGAGGTGAGGCAGTTTGTGGCCGATGAATTGGGCGAGATTCTTACAGCTCAGGATACATACAACTACCACCGAAACTGTCGACTAGTTCCGCTGAGTAGGTTCAGCAAACTTAGGTTTTATCTTGGCAGATGATATGCTTTCGGTCCTGGCAAAACCTCGAATGACCGGTCGGGTGCCTGTGCTGCAGTCAGAGGAAGGTCACTATGGCCACATATGTAACGGCTATCTGCTTTCTGAGTTTGAGTCACGCGTGCCAATCCAGGAAAACGACCAAGAAATCCGAATTCTGGAATCACGGTACTGTTGCAAACACAATAATATACATATTCAACAAACCTCAACGGATTCTCCTTTGCAGATACTGTAGGGTTACCAAAATAAGGTGGTACAATTACCAGCCTGAGGATAAAGCGCAGATCACTACGCCTCAAAATCGATATCGTCACAACCAAACAGATATCGACGGCGAGCAACCGCAAAATCACAATGTCCGACCAAAGTCCGTAAGAGTTATAAAAATGGTTCAGTAAAACAAGAAGGTTTCAGTTCATCTGGTCAAGGGGAAATAATATGGGGATTGGCTGTCACTTGGGGTTGGAAACGGGAGCACACTGTTGGCAAGCTGTCTTCTACAACATATGCCTCCCCGGATGACAGTAGATAGCGTTGTTTCAACAGTTCCCAGACGTAGTAACTGTCAACGAACCGCATGCGACAAAGCTATTTGGGTAAGTTTTTAAAACACCCAGTATCCGAGTTATAGGTACAAGCTTATACTTCCCTGGCATCGGAAGGCATGGGTACCAGACATCGATGATTTTTTCTTTCGTGGATAGTGATCGGTTTGCTTCAATGCGGAAACTATTTGGCTTACTTAGGGTTATGGTTGGAAGGCACTGTCGGGTTGAGGGTAACGTATGGCGGCAAAACGCCAGCAGCAAGTTTCATGTTGTGCTATCATCATATTAGAAAGGATGTATGTACGTATCATACATCCATGTATTTTTCGCCACAGACTCTCTTCGAACAGCTGACAACTGTTTAACTGAATAGCTCGTTTGTACAATGCAACACAGTGGCTTTTTGTTTAGTATACTACGAACACAGCTCCCTGCAAACTGCAAATACTGCGCCGTACGGGCCCGCGATTCGCTTCTTATCTTACGGCCACTGTAGTTGTATGTTACCCGGAAGTGGGCTATAGGCGCACCATTCGGAATGGTTCGGTTTAGTAATGTAACCAATATCCAACTACAGACTGCCAGTGGTTGGCTTGAAACCGGATGCAACATTCTGATTCACCGGAGCAAGTCAAAAAAGGTGTCCGCCACGCCCAGTGGCTTATTCGGGAATTTAAGATGCATACGTCATATCAGTGTGACCGACGGTAAAACTTATAGTGTGACGGATACGTATGATTGTTGCCCGGTCCGCAAAGGGTGCGTCTCTTGATTTTGACCTAAACCGAAGCACAAAATCCCAGCACAGTGTGTCCAGTAAGTCTGTGTGTTCCATATTTTCGGGCCAAGTTGGAGAATCCTCGGGAGCCGTAAACGTTTGACTACTACGACCAACGTTCCTGAGTGCTAGCAAGATGAAGAAGAGAAAAACGACTTTATATAACCCTGTATCAAAAGTTCAGCTGTTATTGAGAATTCATGATTTTCAT
>NW_008751723.1:1082306-1094556 GCF_000715545.1 Opisthorchis viverrini | reverse complement strand
AATAATATACATATTCAACAAACCTCAACGGATTCTCCTCTGCAGATACCGTAACCAAACCAAAATAAGGTGGTACAATTACCAGCCTGAGGATAAAGCGCAGATCACTACGCCTCAAAATCGATATCGTCACAACCAATATCGACGGCACACTGTTGGCAAGCTGTCTTCTACAACATATGCCTCCCCGGATGACAGTAGATAGCGTTGTTTCAACAGTTCCCAGACGTAGTAACTGTCAACGAACCGCATGCGACAAAGCTATTTGGGTAAGTTTTTAAAACACCCAGTATCCGAGTTATAGGTACAAGCTTATACTTCCCTGGCATCGGAAGGCATGGGTACCAGACATCGATGATTTTTTCTTTCGTGGATAGTGATCGGTTTGCTTCAATGCGGAAACTATTTGGCTTACTTAGGGTTATGGTTGGAAGGCACTGTCGGGTTGAGGGTAACGTATGGCGGCAAAACGCCAGCAGCAAGTTTCATGTTGTGCTATCATCATATTAGAAAGGATGTATGTACGTATCATACATCCATGTATTTTTCGCCACAGACTCTCTTCGAACAGCTGACAACTGTTTAACTGAATAGCTCGTTTGTACAATGCAACACAGTGGCTTTTTGTTTAGTATACTACGAACACAGCTCCCTGCAAACTGCAAATACTGCGCCGTACGGGCCCGCGATTCGCTTCTTATCTTACGGCCACTGTAGTTGTATGTTACCCGGAAGTGGGCTATAGGCGCACCATTCGGAATGGTTCGGTTTAGTAATGTAACCAATATCCAACTACAGACTGCCAGTGGTTGGCTTGAAACCGGATGCAACATTCTGATTCACCGGAGCAAGTCAAAAAAGGTGTCCGCCACGCCCAGTGGCTTATTCGGGAATTTAAGATGCATACGTCATATCAGTGTGACCGACGGTAAAACTTATAGTGTGACGGATACGTATGATTGTTGCCCGGTCCGCAAAGGGTGCGTCTCTTGATTTTGACCTAAACCGAAGCACAAAATCCCAGCACAGTGTGTCCAGGAAGTCTGTGTGTTCCATATTTTCGGGCCAAGTTGGAGAATACTCGGGAGCCGTAAACGTTTGACTACTACGACCAACGTTCCTGAGTGCTAGCAAGATGAAAAAGAGAAAAACGACTTTATATAACCCTTTATCAAAAGTTCAGCTGTTATTGAGAATTCATGATTTTCATGTAAGTCTCGTATTTATATAAGGGATACAGTAAGTAGGCGCCCTAAATAGCCGCTGAAGGTGGCATTGTGAAGCAACCCTCTCCGACATTACAGCTGCTTAAGTGCTCTCATTTCAGCACAGGTATTCTTCCCAGTTTTTTATCCGCCTGCCTCATGGTAATATTTCCATAACCTAACATTTCTTCTCATTTCAGGATGTCAATAGCCCAGGGAACACCTCACACGAAGTACTTCATGCGCTTCCCTGCAGGACATACGCTATCATCAAAACAACCATCACACCTCAATCTTTTGTTGCCTAATTTGTACCTTTTCTCCGGTAGAAATGGACGAGGATCGTGGATCCTCAGCCACAAGTTAGTCGTGAGCGTCAGCTAGGTTCGTTCAGCTCCCCGCTATGATTGACGTAGTTTTCATGTGGCTAGTTGATCAAATTCCAAGGGTATTTCGTATGCCACATTGGAACGCTGCTGTTTAAAAACAAAGTTGCACCATTTTTCCGGCAGTAGTGAACGAGGATTCCGCAAACATCGAGCAAATTACACCTCCGCATATTTTGCATCCACAAGGGCCGTGTAGATTCTAGAATGTTCGGCAAATTATTTCAGCATCAAAACGTTCCATTCATTGTAATTTAGTTACCTTTTTCCGCCATTCGCCATTCCTTATCACATTAGGCAACAACCACCACCGACTGGTGGTTATTGACCTTCAAGATTCGCTCAGTCGAATAAATCATTATTGCAGATAATTTGTATAATAATTCACCATACACTATATACACATACAGCTGTATTATGGAGTGGCAACCCTGAACATCTCATAACTTTCAAGAAATCAATTCCGTTGTACGGCGGCCCGCGATCGATACTCGTGCAAATTTAAATAATTGCCAAACTTTGCTCGGAATATAAGCCTAAAAGATCAAGCAACCAACTATATTTTTTAGATCCGCTTGCACCTTTTCCGTGTTTCTTCGTGTGTTTATAAGGCGTTTCGACGTTTGAAAGGACAGGATTCCCGTCGCTTCTAATTTGTGCCTCCGTTTTACTGCTCAGTTTAAAAATTTGGCGCTCATCCCGGGATGTCGCTCTTGAGGTTAGTTGTTGCTTTTCTTCGATCCTTTCTGTTTGTTTAGCCACCTCCCTACTCCGGTGCACAAGAAATACGATGCGGATGCTGTTGCGCCACTTCCATTGTCATTGGGTTCCAGGGTACTTGTTGCGAAATCTACGATCCCTCCGTATGGTCATCGAAAAAATTGGGTTCCACGCACACCGGAAGACTTTAGTGATGGCGGCGCATTTCCAGAGATACATATCCCACAATTTCCCCTCGAAATGGGTCAACAGAAGACCTCTTCAAATGCGCTCGTCCTGAAAACTGATCAGGAAGGTCGAATACGTTACGATGAGCTGGTCCGTCAAGGCCACAGCAAAGACAGAATTATTTACTCTAAGTTTACTGACTTACTGCCGAAGACGATTGACGACAATGATGAGGATCTAAGGAAACCCAGCCAGGATGTGATTGAAGAGGTAATCTCGCCTTTCAAACTTACAGTTGCTCCAGACTACCGAAAAAACGCGGAAGGCGTTGGAATCCTTAGTTGAGCAGAAAGTGGCGGCAGCAGCTCCTGTTCGAAGGGCTGAGAAAACAGCCCCAGCGGAGTACATACGGTACACACCGACTCAGCAAGGTTTGGCCTTCAACAGTGGCGCAAAACAACGCTTAGTCCGGATGGTGGAGATGCAGAAAGACCCAATGGAACCTCCTAGATTCAAGTATCTCTCTTTTTTGTATAAACTGTTTTCTAGGATAAATCAGAAGATACCCCGAGGACCTCCATCTCCACCCCCACCACTCATGCATTCACCCGCGCGGAAAGTTACCGTCAAAGAGCAGCAGGACTGGAAAATACCGCCCTGTATTTCAAATTGGAAAAATCCACGAGGTTATACGATACCCCTGGATAAACGTGTAGCGGCGGATGGTCGGGGATTGCAGACTGTTCACATTAACGAAAACTTTGCCAAGTTGGCAGAGGCTTTATATACTGCTGACCGAAAAGCCCGTGAGGCAGTCGAGATGCGAGCGCAGATTGAGCGCAAAGTTGCTCAAAAACAAAAAGAACGTAAAGAAGAGCAGTTGCAGCGCATCGCGCACCACGCCCGAGAATTTAGAGCTGGGCTTCGGCGCCCAGGCTTGCAGCCAGACGAAGAACTGGATGCGGACCTGGGCCTAGACGATAGAGAAGAACTGCGAAGAGACAGAGCCAGAGAGCGCATTAGAGAACGCAATTTGGCACGTTCCAATATCGAAACAAAGGCACGAGCACAAAAGGACAAGGAGCGTGATATCAGTGAACAAATTGCACTTGGTTTGCCAAATCCTCGGGTAAACGCAGACGGTGAAGCACAATTCGACCAGCGACTGTTCAATCAGTCCCGTGGTCTCGACTCTGGATTTTCAGGAGGTTAGTTCGTGCTTTCCTGCTTACACTCTTCTTTCTAGGGACAGATGACCTGTACAATGTATATGACAAGCCTTGGCTTGGTGACTCTGAACTTGCATCACATATCTATCGGCCACGACAAAAAGATAGCGACGCCTACGGGACTGATCTGGATGCACTACAAAAAACGAGGCGGTTTGTGCCTGATCGAGAGTTTGCTGGTGCTGATCATGGTCGCCGGCTAGACGGTCCTGTCCAGTTCGAACGTGACGAAGAGGATCCTTTCAATCTGAGCAAGTTCTTATCCGAAGCCAAGAAGGCGCAGAAGCGACCTGGTGAAAACATCTCAGCAGATGTAAGCAACCGAGACACTACGCACAGGAAACGTGAACGTAGGGACTGACCCGTCGTTTGTCTTTCTTACTGTACATATCCTTGTTTTTGCTTCATATGTATTGACTTCCAACCCCCACCCATTTGTTTTTACAGCTTGGGAAATTGGCCAGTGACTACGACGTTCTAACGGACGCCAATCAGGTTAGTCGAGAGGCAGATTTGAGCAGAAAAATTATAGGTAGTTCGACTGATACCAAGCATGAGCACATGGTGTGCCAGGACGCCCACAGCTAAAACCACCCAGCCACACGGATGCCTAAAGCACGTCTGCTGTTCGTTAATTTTGATCTTGACCAAAAGTGTGGCTATCGGAGTCGGGGCCGGGGCATCAGTCTTCGTGCTTCCTTCAGATGACGGTAACTAGGCACCGAACGGGTGCCACCGCTGAGCGATTAAGAGTATCGTTATTAAAGGTGCTTCTGTATCCAACGACTTATTTTGCTGAACCTTACACTTGGGTGCCCCCTGCGCTGCTGTTGATGCCGTGCACTTCTCAGCTGGCTATTCAGGCAGAACCCAACGTTGCTGGAGTATATTATTATTCAAGGTGATCGGTTCGTGTGAACCTGTGAATCGGCCTGTACAGCATTCATGCTGTGTCGCGGTTTTTCTAGTGTTCGCGTTATGAGTTTTGTATCCTAGTTTCTATGAAAAAACGCTCATAGCCATAAAATACTTGTCGGGGACTACCCAGGAGACAAAGTACACTTGTGAACTTGAGAACAGCTGCCTTACCGCCGATAGCGAGTGCGACTGTTCGTCTCCACGGGGACGCCCCGTTTTATTGACCCACGTGGATCGTTCCCTAGCTCGTAAAATATCTCAATCGTTGGCTGTTGATATGTTCGCCGAACTTGTCAATTTGCCTCCCAGACGTTTCGTCACCAGTTGTGGGGACATCAGCGTGTGCACTGGCGTCCCCAAGACTGGTGAAGGAACGTCTGTAAGCAAATTGGCAGTGTCGGCGAACAGACCCACGACTACTTGATCTACAATCAACTAAAGCACCTGAACTACCAATGTTTTGGTATATTGCCACTATCTCACTCGGATGACTGGAAAAGTTCTGGTTATAAAGTGGCTCATTTTATTGTTACGTCGAGTGACGACGGCCTTGTGTTTGGGGACATAATCACGTTCGGCGCTCTGTGTTGTGTACATTCCAGGCAATAGACTGAATTCATACATGGACACTCGAGTTATGCACATTTCATTGTATTTCCAAACCGTAGAACTTGAAAGAGTAGTGCATGATAGTAATGTATATAGTAGAGGTCGTGTAGAACAGCCCACCGGTCCCCGGAACCCTATTCGGCAGTGCTACGCTTCACCTGAAAACGTCGATCTGTGACGAAACGTATACTAACGAATTGCCTAGCTGGGTGAGTGAACTGATGGTCATCTATTCCCCTGAGCTACCAATAGTTCAGCGTAGCGAGATGGCCGAAGTGGTTAGAGCGCGAATTTACTGACCGGAAGGTCCGTGGTTTGAACCCGACCTCTGCCCCTCGACTTCCC
Organism: Opisthorchis viverrini; assembly: GCF_000715545.1. Lineage (NCBI taxonomy): Eukaryota > Metazoa > Platyhelminthes > Trematoda > Opisthorchiida > Opisthorchiidae > Opisthorchis > Opisthorchis viverrini. The sequence continues at coordinate 1,088,976 of NW_008751723.1, read as the reverse complement.
CTGTCTAGGCTTGGGTGACCTGGCAGTATCCCAGCCCCCGTGCAACCTTCTGGTGGCTTAGCAGTTGGGCACCGAAATGATGCTACAGCTGAACGAGCTAGCTGTGACTTCCGTATAATTTGACTCAGCTTGCGGTGTGAGGACTCATGCTCCGAACTGTCAATTTCTGTCGAATTTCCTTTGGATTGCAGGGACAGCTGAGTTGTTCCACGCAGTCTTTCAATTTTTGGTCCAACCTGTCAGCCGTGTTTGGCAACAGCTTGGTGTAGCCAGGATGCTCCAACACGTAGAGGTCTGTACTCTGGAGTGTGTGAAAAATGATTGTTCAGCTGTAGCACCCCAACTGCCATGCCAACAGGAGGAAGCACGAAGGCCAGGATACTGGCAGGTTGCTCGTGCCTAGACACGGAAAGTCAAGAGTCAGAGGTCGGGTTCGAACCACGGACCTTCAGGGCAGTGTATTCGCGCTCTACCCATCAAACCACCTCACCCCTTTGAAGTATACGACGCTTCTCAAACTATCGGTCGGATTTAGTCTTCGGTCATAAGTCTTCCGCGCACGATTGTGCTAGTTACGGTTGCTTGCTTGTTATCCGTAACTTTTTGATGAGTGAACACTTCAAGGCCCCAGACCAAGGTCTTTCAGCTGTAACACCCTTCCGGTGCCTAGCTGCCGTGCTATCTGATGGAAGCAAGGGGGCTGGGATACTGCCAGGTTGCCCAAGCCTAGAGAGGGGAAGTCGGGAGGCGGGGGTCGGGTTCGGACCAAGAACCTTCCAGACGGTAAATTCGCAGTCTAACCATGTGAGCCATCTCCCCCCCCCCCAGACCAAGATGCTGAGACTATCGGGCCCTCGAGTACGGACGACGTTGCAGCGTTTTGGCGATTTGTGCAACTCCATAACCCGATGAGCTACCCTGGGGTTTGTACTTGTGCCGAAAAGCCTGTTATCAGGTTAGTCAATAAATAGAAGACCGACAAACAACATCCTGTTTGCTATCTTGGGGTCGGAACGTGCGTAGGGACTTAATTCTTAAGGGCGTTGACTGCCCCGGCTTCAGGAGCGCCATCTTTACCTACTTGCACGTCGATATCCCCGGCAACCACAACAATATCGGAGCTCTTGGTCCGCTGCAACAGGGAGCTCAAAGGGGCGTGATCGTATTTAGGAGTATCACATCTGCAGTCTGTTGGGGTGTAAGTAGATACAATGAACAGCCACTATTGGAGCCTCTATGGTATACCTTCAGACGTTGTCAAATGAATCGCACAGAGGCGCGATTATCAACGAACGGGCACTAAAGCAGACTTCCTTGCCCTAAATGACTTAAAACGATACTAAACATTGCAAAATGATCCGAGACTGCTTCTGGATCACCAAGTGTTCAACCGGAAGCTACAGGAACCCGATGGGGAAATCAGTCGAATACCCTCAAGTGGGTCTTGAATTATCGTTTCACATCAATACACTTCAACAGAAAGCAGGTCCATGCAAGAGCAAACATTAAAGGCTGTCAGATGCTTAAGCTTCGGGGTTTAAAGAATGATTTCGAAGTGTCTACGGTCGTTGCGGTTAAGGTAACCGTAGATATAACAGCTAACAGCAATGAGCGGCGAATAAATGTGAGTTCTTATGAATGGTCCTAAGGAGACTTCGATAGAAAAAGTGTGTAGGGGAAAAGGATAAATATGTGTAAGAGGACGAAGAGGGAGTTGTCTTACGTGGGAATGATGTGGATCAGCCTGCTCGGTCTTAGCGTTTAAGAAGAATTTTTCCTGACATCCCTGTGTTTTGCTTCCTTATTGTTACGTGGATGTTTAGGGTTTTCCGCCGCATCATCATCACCATCAATGACAGCAACATCAGTGTTGGCACTGATGCTTCACTGCCGTACTTCCTTTCGCCGCCACTGTCTTCGATACACCTTGATGGTCAACTGGAGGCATCCGGTCTACATTGAAGCGTGTAAACGAGTACTGTATAATGAGCCAACCAGTTCAATTGATGAACCGTACATTGAAGCCCAGTAGTTTCAGCTACTACAGCTCCATTTACCGAAGTTTCGGAGAATAAGGGAACGAACTTTACGGGTTGGAGGCAATGATCTAATCAGTTAGGTGACGATAAATGGGTCTGTTTATGGCGTGGCAGGAATTGAGGGACACGGAGCGAAGGTGACAGATTTGGTGGATGGTTGCGTTACACAGTGCTATCTGTGCTATCTAACTATCGGTTTGTCATTTCCCGCGTTAACCCTTCCCTTGGCAAGATAGTAGTTACTAAAGGGAATGAGTTGTTTGTTAAGGGTTTTCGTATTTCTTTGTCGAGTCATGGACTGGCCGCTTCTGGACTACTTCCACCCTATTGTGGTCACTTAGCTAAACTGGCGTTTCTGCGGACGGCACTTGCAGTTGGTGACGTTCCTAGGGATACTGACCAAGTGACTCTGGTGCCCTCTCTCGACCTCATGTTTTTATGTAGAGTTTCGCGTTGGACCGGTTTGACCTTCAAAGATGCGAACCACCTAGGGCAACCTAAATACTTTTTTGTACGGCCTAATATTCGTCTTACAAAGTTGAAGTCCAATACGCTACCAGGTGGCACCAATCCCAAACCTCGTGTTTGTGGGTGAGACGATTGACATTTAAGTACATTCACCTGCTTGTGAATGTGCATGGTCCAACGTAGGCTGGTGAAATCGCTCTCCGAGTAGGACAATCAAGGCAGCTTTTGCCAATCGCGTAACCTATCACGTCGTCTTATTTGTCAAGGGTACAGTTTACATCGATGCCGTACGATATCCACTGTCTCGTGCGATATGTGCGTTTCTCATCGTCGGTCTTCCTGATCGGAACCTTGGACCAACAATTTTGGGGTGCGTCAGATGGTATTTTGAAAAACTCAACCACTATAGATGACTTGGTCACATTCCTTAAGTTACATTGGTTGATGCAAGTGTTTTACGCGACAGAGGACCGTCAGTCCCCTTTGCCCAACCACTTGCAACATAGGTACAAACTATGTTTGGCAACCATGAGTTGACAACGGAGTACGAAACCCCCGACTATTAAACTCACTCCAGTTTGTAACTGTCAATTCTGGCTAGAAATCATAATTACTGACTGAGATAGATACCCGGCCATAAACTGAAGCATTCGTCTTCAATATGCAACTTTCACAATCCGCACTCCTTGGGGAGAGTGGAATGGTTCGACTCCAGTGAGTTTCATAGCCTGTTGTTTCCAATATATGTTCTTCCAGTCGTTCCGCTTGTCGTTGATCGAAGAGAGCATACACCATCTTTCATCGGCACACGGCGTTTTACCTGGGATACAAAGATGCATTCTTCTAGGTAGGTTTCCCATTTTTTCTCATGAAAGAATCCCAGAACAGGTTACTGCCATATAGGTACGATAAAGTGCTTAATTTACTCGTACTTTCCAAATAATGGGTCAACAATGCGTTTACCGCAACTGTACAAACCTAAGGATGGGTAAGTTGGAGAGGGGGTGGTGGTCTAACTACTCAAGAGTAGGTTGTAAGAAGTTGTTTCGTCCAATTGCAGTGTAGCTTGATTTTGTCCACTAAACGATCCTCCTGTATTGAAGGGTGCAACGATATAATTTAGATACACGAACATAAACTACAAGTGATGTGATAGCACAGCAGTTTTGAACAAGCGACCGCTTTTCAAATTTAGCTATGACAACCTTCTCAATGCTTACAAAGCCATTTTGCAGTTAGGCGAAAGGTATCAATACCCAGGCCCACGGAGCAACTTGGCTAACATTTGATATGAAAAAATCCTACTCTTTAACGAGATTATACAGCACTTGATCATGGAGAGATACACGAAACAATCCTGCAAATTTCCTTAAATTTCAGAGAGACCCTCCTGAGTGCAAGTACAAAGCATTCAAAAGATCTTCACAAAATTTTTAAAGCATGTGCGCGAGATTCATCTATCTTTCCCTGTTCATAAAACGTCGACGTTTCGTGGGAATCCCATCTTGCATATGATATCTGAGGTTTCATTCTGTGGCTGAAGTGAAGGTATGAAAAACCAAGGGATGTTGTGCAGACATTCCAACTTTTTCAAACTCAGTTTCACTTCGCTAATCCCTAAAGAACTTCGTATTCGCGGCCTTCCGGTTAGCAGACATTACAATTCGGCTAAAAACGGCACCAGTGCGGTTAACTTGCACTTAGGAAGGATAAAACGGCGTCATCCCTCAATTAGCTGGCACATTTTACCTGGTCTGATGTTGAACAACTGATTCATAGTCGAATCCGTGTACTTTTTTCCCTTTCCAACGGATTACTAATGGTTCTTCGGATCCGACTAATCATTGGTTGATTTGGCGGCAGTACAAACAACCCGTTGCCTCAGAGATCGCTAGTTTTTCATCCGTTTAGTATTCATACTTACACTCTCTGGACTGTCATACTGGTTGTGTAACTCGATACGGACTCTAGATTGAGTACCATTCGATTATATTTAAGTGGCTGATTGAACGAACCCAAGTTACCAAACTCGAGCAGTGGATTCTATCACTAAATTCAATTAGAGCGTTCGAGTATAGATGGTGACTGAATTTTTGTAGGACATGATCCGAAAAATCGATTTCGCCTTCCGCGCGGCGCTCCTCATTAATGTTGAATGTGAAACTGAAAATGGTGAAAGGACTGGGGTCAGTCAATTGACTGAATTTCTTTGATACTCAATGGTGTAGGGGGCGTACTTGAAATTCTACCGTTTTTATCTCTGAAGGAAAAAGACACCAAGAAATTACACCTCTTAAATTGACCACTATGCTCTGATTTCTGACAGCGGACTCAAACTAGATTCGTTTGCAAGGACCTTTAACTCAGTTTAAAACACGAGTCTGGAAGCACCAATTGATTCGTACCAAAACGGCATCCGTTTCCGCTGGATGAAGTTGATCATATGAGGGCCACAAAATCTTGTTGCACTGATGCTAACCTGCTCTAACATTCATCCAATATTTTTATCACTGTTTTCAGGTGGTCCCTGTGGGAAACCTCTGCAAAACCTCGCTAAGTTTTTTTCCAGTTTCATGAAGCAAATATGAATTGAATTGAGGCTGAACAGGGTCAAAACACCCAGTGGAGAAAGTAGTTTTTCATTTGCGGATTATCATTAGCAATCATAAAGTTTGCGGCAAAACCCAGAACATAAGGACATAGCCTCGCCCTGGATCAAGAGTTTCCCTATTTTCTTGAAGGTTAGAACCAGATCGGTGTACAAATTATTGTGTTTCGCAGAGTTCCCGTACTTGCTTTCTAATTGCGAGTCTTTCTACAGATTCGTTCCGCGGACCAGAGAGAGAGAAAAGGTCGAAAAAGAGTTCATCCTCGGTAAAATGTGAATCCTTGATTTTTAAAAATTAAGTTTTCAAGCTTTGTATCAAAAATGCTCATAAGTCTACTCATCAAACAGTAGGTTTATCTCCTCCAATATCCAAAAGGATGGACTTTTAGTGAGCAAGTGGACTATTAACCACTTAAATAACTAGTGGTGCTCGGCATCTGAAACCACTGTGTTCTCAATAAGGTAGGGGTCAACTTGACCTCGGCCACGGCACTCAGTGCGTAATCCTAAGAATGCCAATATCTACTTTCTTAGCCTACCTCGTCCTTTCAATGCATGTCCGAATCGGACTCCATTTTGTGTCTACAATTCTATCCGACCAAAAACCAAACGTAGCCCTTGCGTTAACGTAGAGTCCACAAAGCTTTGATTTATTCACGTTTAGGGTATATATCATTTGCGGTAATAGCAAGCCGAACGAACTGTTCCGTCGAAGGTGCAGTCAGTACGACGTGACTCGCAAACCATTCAGCAGTACATAAGGAGTGGGCAGCCAGTTGAAGAAATTATGCCCAGATATGGACAATGGACCAGGGGAGTCCAACATTCTAAGAAGCTTCATCAGGCTATCAACGGTGGTAGGTGGCAGTAGAACAGTGGAGCGAGGTGGCCTAGTAAAGTCTGCAATTGAACGTCGCACAGAAGAGCCAGGCACTCACACGGAATAAGCAACATAAGTCAGAGATGAATTATTCAACCGCTGGGTATAACAGTACTGCTCAGTGATATAGGAAAGTGGAATGCCAGTTGTTTGGTGCAAGCAGTGGTTCTATCCCCAAGACTTTATTTGGAAAGCAGTGTCTTATGGATATATGGTCACAGCATAAAAGAGGAAAATGCACGCCAGCGAGGAAAAAACAGGTCATAAAGTGTTCCGATTTCAGAAGTGAGTTGTTGTATATGTTGACGGGAACTATCAAGTTAAAACTGACAAAATAGTTTATAAACCGTTCTAGACAGATACTGTAGTAAATGGCATTGATAAACTGGCCATCAGGTTAGCGCGCTTGCGAAAAGGAATATACCACTTACGCAAGTGCGAGTAGCACTACACTTTTACAAATTAATTCATTGGTGAATTAATAATAATAATAATAATAATAATAATAATAATAATAATTCAGCTGTAGCACCCTTTTGGTGCCTGGCTGCCATGCCACACGAGGGAGGCACGAGGGCTGGGATACTGCCAGGTTGCCTAAACCTAGACAGGGGAAGTCGAGAGGCAGAGGTCGGGTTCGAATCACGGATCTTCTGGTCAGTAAATTCGCGCTCT
>NW_008751723.1:1018142-1081936 GCF_000715545.1 Opisthorchis viverrini | reverse complement strand
CGTAACGTAGCCGGTGCTGGTGATCAGTCTGATACGGGGAAGTTGATTTGCATAATAAATGAGCCAAACAGCCAGCTCGAGCCAGGCACGATTAATTTTCTTTCGTTTCCGTTTACAAAGATTAGGAAGGACAAGAGTTCGACTGGGGCGGTATTCGCATACTGGTTTGAGCGAGGACCAGGAAGGCATGATACTCCACCGAAGGAGTTATCAACAAACAAATCAAAGGTAACCCTATTTAACAACCACGAGGAGCAAGAGATCGCCACAAACATAGAGAACTGAGCTGCACAAACAACCTGACGAGGAACCCATAGGAAAATCAGGATGACCCGATTTGAACAGACACCAGTTTGATTAGAGAGGGTACCCAGTTAATAAACTAAAATTCTAAATTAGCCAGCGGAAGCCGGGACACCTATCATTACAATGGAGGAAATAGGGCGATGCAACCAACCAATCAATTTTGAGGGTAACAGACGACAACGCAATGTAAATCGAGGAGGCAAGCCAAAACGAGGGAAGAAACCACTAAAAGTGGAATGAATCAGGATAGCCAATCAACTCCAAGTAACCATAACGCAACCAAGACCATGAACGAACCTATGGATTCACGAAAAACGCCGTCACCCAAAAGGCCAATCATGCTGAGAGACAACAGATAGTACTCAAATGCCACGCAAACGCACACAGTATCCACCAACTGTGCATTGATGACGAGGCGTTTGCGAATCACTTGCCAAGCTCATCGAACAGGACAACGACCACCACCACTAAACTCACCCGAGCTACCAATATTTCTATATATTACCAACCTTAAAACATTTTTTAGGGCAGGAAAAATATCACCCATCAGAACATGTTGATTTTGGATAGTCTCTGGAGACTTCTTCCAAAGTTTGGGCTCCATCTATGAGAGAGTACATCTATGAAAAGTATTTTTAGTAGTCCACCAGGTGGTCTCTCTATAGCTCACCTTATTCCTTCCGAGCCGAAGGTGAACCTTTTAGAGAATATATTTTTTGAGGTTATAGAACGTAGGTGCACTTGAACAACTCTTCGGATCAGAAATCAGCAAATACAGTTTTTTCATTGGGATTGAATTCAAACACCCTGGCTTATGAATCCTGTTCAGTTTCAAGGTTCCAAATAAAGTGTTCCCCGGATTCTACATCAACTCACTTGTTGGTATTTTAGTCAACTTATGCTTTAGACTAGTGAATCTTCTCATTAACCAGACCTCGGTAGGAAGCTCTGAACAATCGTTTACAGCAGGATCATTTAACGTGTGTTGGTTTTCTCCCTTTCTAAATTTTCACTCCCAATCTCTCTTGTGACAGCGAACGAAGTAAAGATGAAAGATAGAATGTGCAGCAGTCACACTTGGATAGAGAGATCAAAGACTGCCACTGGTCATGACTAATTATGTACTGCTTACCAGCCGACACGGCTTCCTGTCATAAATTACTTTTAGAAGGTGGTAGGATATATTTCCTGTAGCTTTCAGAAGGTGACTCTATTAGGAAAACCACAGAAATTCTCGTCAACATACTGAATCCTTCTGAACTCTATCATTTTCTAGACGCCTCTAGAAGCAAGACGCCCCTATAAGATCAAAAACGTGCCTCAAGCAGGCAAGATTGCATTCTTCCAAAAGTAGAGAGGCGAAACAGACTTAGCAAGAAATCAGGCTCTTGAGAAATCAAAAAGAGTGTTCTTTGTCGGTTTATGACTTATGGTGTGGTCATTCTGGTGACGCTGTTAACCCGTGCTCTCCTACTTGGAAGGTTGAGATTCCCCACACAAGAGCTATAAACGCGTAGTCGAACTCCAAAGTGATGAACGACTTGTATCGAAATGAATCAAAGTTCCACATGCGTTCATCCTTATCATAGCCACTGTTTCTTTACTGCTACGTACCACCGACAGTTCTAGCGGGTAGAACACCCAGCTCAAAGCGGTTCTGCAACACTACTCCAATATATGTGCGATAAACTCTACAGGCCAATTCGTTTCCAGCTGAAATTATGTTGAATCCATCGGCAGTATTCCTTCTGTATGTTATTAGAAGGCTACTTTTGAAGGGATGACTAGTTTTAACTGTATATTTTAGGATTGTAAAGAATAGAAAGGCACTTGCAAGTCATTCAACATTTTCAAGATCGTTGGAACCTTACTTGACACCCTAAGCAACCAATCACCATACAGAGTACCACGTCGATATTAAACGTCCCTCTTAGTTTCTCCAACCCAGCTATGGATTTAAATGTGCTTGTCCCCCGAGTGTACTCCCGAATGGCTTTAATACATTGGACCGAATGATAAGTCTAATCAGTGCAAAACAGCACACTAGCCTGCCATCATTTCTTAAGCTGTGAGGTACCTAGGATCCAAAATCAATCGCTTCAATGGAAGAATTCTTGAAATCTCAGTATTTTTCATATGCCTTCCCAGCTGATATGTAGACTTCAGTATCAAAGGCAAAATCTACAACAGTGGACCACTCTGTCTTGCTGGTATGAACACGTCACGGTCGTTCAGCATTTCTTTGCGTTACGAGAAGCATCAAAGCCAATGACTCGTAATTTTGGAATTTGGAATGGGTTCTGTTGATAGATTCGTCCTAACCATCATTCACAATTAGGAGCGTTCTTCAACAGAAAAGCACCCTGTCTTGACTCACTTTTGAGACTACCAGTGTGAAGATTTGAGCCCAGCCTGATGTTTTTTGGAGCATACTAGATTGATAGATGATCAGCTACACAAAGGTTCAACATCACAAAAGGGTTTGTATATTTGCTGCATCAGGGAGTGCTTGGACCCAGTTTAGCCTCACATCAGGCACCGAGGCGAAGCTGGATTGAACTGATGAGAGCATAAAGTGTTTTAGCTGTCCTCAATTTTGGGACAGTTCGTGTGGTTGTTATTATTTATTCGCTTTTTGCTAATTGATTTCTAAGGGACAAAGCTAACCCAATTTGCCTTTGTGGTTCTCGATATGACGTTCTCTTTGCACAAAAGCTTTGGATTCATTTCGACAGCAGTCGAAACAACGCACAACCCATAGACTGTTGGACAATTACCCTACACTGTCTGGTATCAATCTAATGACCGACTAATAGTCGTTGCCATCGGAAGTCTACCTTATCTGTCAAGCTTTTTAGTCAAACGGGCATCGTACGATGGAAAATTCCAGCGAATCATAAACGGCTTATGTGAAGGTTTTCGACATCAGGCAACTTTGCGATACGATGATCTCAGGCCAAGGTCATTCGTCTTCACATTCCTGGGCGAATAAATTTTTTCAGTTCATGCCACCAAAATACTTCTTTCTGGCTCTTTCAGACAGTTATGCAACACTGTCAGTATCGGTTTGAGGGAAACGCTCGAAAACACCATTGAAGTGATTTGCAGCTAAAATACTCTGTTTCACAATTAGTCGAAAAAACTTCATGTTACAACCCACTGTTCACTCAGTTTAATGCGGACCAACAGTTTTTCCGCATGATTCATTCGTAAATGAAAACCGATCCATCGTGAATGAGAAGAAATGCTTTAAAAATCAAAATTCTTTGCGAATATACACTCATTTGCAAACTACTTTGGTTTATTGAGAGACTCACCTGGAACCCAGCTTAATCTCTCGGTTGTGATGTTTCCGGGTGACTGAGTGTGCTTCACCAGGCCGCTTCATTTTTCATTCGTTACGATTTTCGAGATATCGCGATACGTATATGTTTTGTAATGCACTACCCATTAGGTCGCCGGAAACTCCTCGAGGAGTTATTCGTTACGATTTTCGAGATATCGCGATATGTATATGTTTTGTAATGCACTACTCATTAGGTCGCCGGAAACTCCTTGAGGAGTAGCAAATCAGTGTATATTTGCTAATTTCGTGCAATTTGTTTTCAAGTAGAACATAGGGTTGACGGAAACTCGGGGACTGCGCCTACCTGATGAGCCCCAAGAAGGGCGAAACCGGTCGAGGAGTTTTCAGCAACCTTATGAATAGCGCAATTCAAAATTCTTTGTTTTATGACCAAAAGTGAATATCGGTCCAATTATTTCAAAAAGGAAAGGCTTAGGATTCTTTTTGAGGACTCCAAATCATGGGCAGACTAGGACGATTGTTCAGCTTCAACCATAGTGTAACAGTGAATCCTACCCACTCACCTTGACAATGGACCAGGTGTCCATGTCGGACTAAACAATACAAAGTTACTGAATGTGGTCCGCAATTTCAGATCCCTCACCCTTCCTAGGCAACGCACAGATGTCCAAGTAAGACCTCGTTTTAGAAAAGACAACTGTATCGCAACTCTGGTGGAGACATTAAGGATGTTAGTTGCGCCGTCTGCCTATTCTTACAGTCTTGTGCTGGTCTCCTTTAAAATTTAAATAAAGAACTAGTTCCACCACTTTAAATATTGAGAGACTGTTTAAAAGTGCTATTACGTAGTTCAGTCCTGTAATGCGTGCTTTCTTCGTCAAATCGTCATAAAAACGACGTCCAGTCCTGTAATGCGTGCTTTCTTCGTCAAAAACGACGTCTAATTAGACGGCGTTTTCAGTGGTCTCCCTAGCAGCCTAACAGTTTGAGTGCATGAGATTTCATACGTGAGAAGGACGGCTGTACCTGTGGATGTTTTCGGCCAGGTTGGTTTTTTTCAGATGAAAACTACATAGGAAGTCAGTAGTCTAGAGCTTTTCGGATGCCTACTCTTATCACTTTGCGAAGGTAAGAAGACCTGTACAACGTTAAGTCAGTGAGTTCCCACTATACTAAGCAGACATACCTGTAAGCAGTTAAGCGGTGATCACTGTTGAAGTAAAGTGAGCAGAGGATCCAAAGATTTACAGCGAAAAGCATTTGAAAACTGTGGTTCTCAGAAAGTGAAAGAGAAGTGGAACATTCAGTAGAATGAAACCTACTGAACTTAGTGGGTAAAAAGAAAAACTCATTTGTCTGTTCACTGATTGTTTGTTTGTTTACTTCGGACTTGATCTCATGCAAGTTTTCGATAATCGAGTGCTCTACTATGTGTTACTAACGAAGTAGATTCAACATTGGGCCAATACAATCTCCTGTGGACCTTCGAAAGGCATTTGCTTCAAATTCTCTGGCTCCCATAAATTTAAGAATTGTGGGCCCTGTAACAAACTCCTTACATTTCAGAGAGTTGGGTAACATCTGTTGAAAGGAAATGCGGGCTGCTGTGTGAGACGAGTGGTAGTGTTCACTCCAACTCCTTTAACACTACTCCTATTTGTCATTCCTTTGTCTTGTTCACTTGGTTCTAAGGAAAGTTCAAACGATTTATGATATGCAGCTGTGATATTTCCCCACCTAATTGGGTTCCGTTAGATTATACAGGCATGTGCGGAATCGGTTAATAGTCCACACTGACTCCGGTTAGCCATATGGATAGATGCTTTGCCAGCTGATTGTTTTGGCGGTCGCTGATTGGTTCGTATTGAAAAGGCCTAGGCCGGAGGAAAAAATAAATGCCTTTTTTGGTCCACCTATCTATCTCGATCAGTTACAATTTTTGCCATTTGCCCAGTTTTGCCACCATATGTCTAGATATATAGGACAACTGTGTTTATTCCACTCATAAATATGTTGTGGACGCGTCAAAGCTATCGAGAGAAAAGTGCTTATAATTGTCAAGCTAGTGACACCACAACTGAATTCAGTTTTTTGCCCAAACCTCTCAAGTGATCACCTACCGTAAATAGTTGTTTAAGCGTTTTTTTGACTGTATGCAAATAAAGCGAGTACTAATCGATCGACTCTAGTACAAGGTACAGCAAAATAAACTTTATCAGCGAGTCCTGGGTGCAAATTCCCGGCGGAATCATTTGATAATGGTTATGGTTTGAAAAGAAAATAGGCAGTTGGTGGGTTTATAATTAAAGAACGCCTCGAATTTTCGCACCCAATGTCATCGAACCAAGTAGCCATACTAGCTAATTTTCAGGGCAGATCAAATCAATGTTGAATGTCATTTAACAGTTGTGTTCAGCTGTTTCGTAAGGTGGATGGGTCAGGGTGAAAAACTAGGTTCTGCTTTCGAGAAATATACTCATTTGCAAATCAATTTGGTTTTCATGAGAAACTCGACTGAATCTACGGTTTATGATATTCTACAACAAAATGTGCTGCACACAGGCCGCCTCATGATTCAGTTGGCACGATATTCAAGAGATCGCAGTATATTTTCATAAAGGAAACTACTCGTAAGGTTGCTGAAAACCTTTCCACAGCCCACACCCGGTTTCGCCCTCCTTGCCAACTGAAATATGAGGCAGCCCATGTGCAGCACATTCAGTTGTAGAATACCATAAACCAGAGATTCATTTGAGTCTCTCGTAAAAACCAAATTGATTTGCAAATGAGTCTACTTCTCGAAAAAAGTTCAATTTGGGTTCAAGTAGGACATAAGGTTGATGAAAACTCGGGGACTGCGCCTACCTGATGAGCCCCAAGCAGGAAGAAACCGGCCGTGGGCTATCGAACAGTTTTCAGCAACCTTGTGGGTAGGTTCTACTATCTTTCAATTCATGATAGACTTTCGTTTACAGCTTGTTAACCTGTACACATAAGTATGTGCCGCAACTGCTTTGTTCCAGGTTGAGGATGATTAAACTGATTTCGATCCAGGTAACCCTCTGCTTGCGGTAGAATTTGTTCTTGCACTTCTTTGCTCTTACAGGGATTTTATGTTGAACCAATATTAGCAAATGTTGTATTAGGATGAATCAGTGAGTAATATGAAACAATAGTGATGCCTTTTGGTTTCTTGTGGATGTTTTTTTTTCAGATTTCCCATAATCCTTGTGTGTCATACGAGATCTAAGGAGATGAACAATTTGGTCATCTCTTTATGAGGATGGGACTCATATGGCTATTCTTAAAATGTCTTCGTTTGTTCAGAATAATTGCAGACTTCTGCAGTCTGAATAATTGTGATGGTTCAACTAATAAGTCTAGAGGTGACTCCAAGACCCGAGTATGATCTGCTTCTTTTTGTATTTGCAACGTAGTAGATAATTCCTGTTGAGTTTTCATAAGCTCGGAAGAATTTCATTCTAAATAGGCTGTCGTGCCTGACTACCCCTCTACCTCTAAGGACTTATTCATGACCCATTTTGACCTTACCTTGCAAGAAATTTGTTAGCTAGAAGCGCAATAACCCAAAACATGAGAGCTGATCGTGTCAAGGAATGTATTTCAGGTGATTAACAAAGTTCGAAAGGATGACTGTTCAGTAAAACGAAATCTCGCAGTAAGCACAAATCCAATCAAGAGACAGCGGTTTGTCCTGACTGCTTACACCATCCATAAAACACGTCACTTGACCGACGGAACCAACTTTTCGATGGTCAGTGTTTACTCTTGCTGTTTCGACTTGGGCCCCAAGTTCTAGATATGTTGACCTATTGAACGCAGTAAATGCAAGTTTATAAGGGAATTTATGTCAGTGTGAGTAATTTTTCCGCGATTTTCACTTCCTCCTATATGTGTTTATGAGGTCAAGATGTAAAGTCTAAACAGATAGATACCATGCAAAATGTAAACGCCTGGACTGTTGAGATGGTCTCTCAACCAAGAAAATAAGTTTTACCTTCAGAAAAAATTTACAGTCCGTGTAATGTATACTGAGGCCTTCGCAGAAGTTCCGGAATGTCAATATGCAGAAAACTGGAAACAGTGAAAAGAAGCTTGTCAGAGTGAAATGGCAATTTTTTATTGGAAGCCCCAATTATTAATTTCAGGTTGTATATCTCGAATGCGCAGAAACTTTGGAGTGGTTTTGTCGTCACACTTGGTGGGAGCTTAGCGAGGAATTCAAAGAAATGTTACTGCTTCGACACTTAGACGGAGCGTCATTCACTTTAAAAGACAAAAAACCTTCAAATAACATTGAAAGCTCGCTCGTACACCGCTTCACCACGGAGATAAAATGCTATTCAGATTCCTGTCAACATCGTTTACATCAAGGGTGGTTACTGCAAATTCTTGCAGATATTTTTAGAATAACGGCCCGGACTCCGCCGTATTTCATTCTTTAAAGAACAGAAGCATCCTAAAATAAAATTTTAACACGTGACCAAGGCCTGCACTGCCAAGCCATCAACGCCATCAAGGATGATTTTTAACAAATATATTTTTTCGCCGAAAAGAAATAAATAGTCAGTGGTTGAAAGTCTGCGCAAAAATTAGTTTCGGGTGTAATGTCCGCGGTTTTGGAATTGACTTAGTAGTTTTCCAGGAAATAAGCGGTGACAGGTTCATCACTGAATGTATAGCAAAATGAAACTACTCACAAGGTTGCTGAAAACTGTTCGATAGCCCACGATCGGTTTCGCCCCTCTTGGGGCTCATCAGGTAGGCGCAGTCCCCGAGTTTTCATCAACCGTATGTTCTACTTGAACCCAAATGGGACTTTTTTTTCGAGAAATACACTTATTTGCAAATCAATTTGGTTTTCACGAGAGACTCAATTGAATCTCTCGTTTATGGTGTCCACCAACTGAATGCGCTGCACACGGGTGGCCTCATGATTCAGTTGGCACGATATTCGAGATGTCCCGTGAAAACCAAACTGATTTGCAAATGAGTGTATTTCTCGAGTATAGCAAAATGCTTTATAGAAGTGTCAGAGCAAAATTGCCAGGAAACACGACTGTACCTCCGATCAGTCAGAAGGCAACCTGCAGCAGTTTTGTAGTTCAGCCCTGCAATCTGAACTGATTTGCAAATGAGTATATTTCTCGAGTATAGAAAAATGCTTCATAGAAGTGTCAGAGCAAAAATGCCAGGAAACACGACTGTGCCTCCGATCAGTCAGAAGGCGACCTGCAGCAGTTTTGTAATTCAGCCCTGCACTTTCTCTATGTCAGTTGATCGTAGTTTTGTTTTTGCAAATTCTGAAACTAAATTTTGATTGAACTTTTCGACCGGGGACCAATGATTGTTCAGTCTCACACATCTGGCCTGGAGTATTGGTGAAAAAAGTATTCGATGACCTTCCGCAAAACCTTAAAATGACCTCTTAGCTTTAGCGAAATACACTAATTTGCAAACGAATGTGTTTTTTTCCGAGAGACTCACCTAGAACCCAGCTGAATCTCTAGGTTTTGATGTTTCCAGGCAACTGAATATGCTGCACCAGGCCACCTCATGTTTCAGTCACTACGACATTCGAGATATCGCGATACATGTATATTCGTAATACACTACTCATACGGTGGCTGAAGGTTTGTCGACAGCCCACGACCGGTTNCCTTCTTGGGGCTCATCAGGTAGGCGAAACCCATGAGTTTCCAACCTTATGTTCTACTAGAAACCGAACTGCACGAAATCAGCGAAGTACACTCATTTGTAAATTATCTTGTTTTTTTTTCCTTCTCGATCTTTCTACAGCCACTAAGACTAGTGTTGGGAACGGAATGAATTCGTGATTGTCTAAATTGAGAAGCACGATCTGTCGCTGTAAAATGGTCCGATGTGCTATCGAAACTGGGAGTAAGATCTTCATCAGTCGACCAATATAGTTAATACAGCGGCCCGCAAAATTTTATCTGAAGTACGCGCCTGCCAAATCAAATCACGGAACACTTCAGACATCCAAAATGATATTTTAATGAGTCTGACCAGGAGTACAAGCCTCCAAACCGAAGTAACCCGATGTTCACTTGATTTATACTTATTTGACAATATTTTTGCTTTAATTGATGGCCAAAAAAATCGTGCGACAAATAGGTTTTGGGTCCTGCCCTTTTGGGACAGCTCCTGTGGAGAAAAAACACCGTAGCTTTTTATGGTGGGTGATTACCCTAAAGCTTTGAAAAATATTTCCTGTTCTCTTTTGATTCACCTGCTTGTGAGTTGGTCGGCTGATAGAATAGAGAACGATTAAAGGAAATAAGCTGCACATTCCATTGGCTAGATTTTCACACCACTTGCATGTGACCTAGTCAGGAATGATGTCTGGTCTGGTGGGCCAAAAGGCTGTATGAAAAGAAGATTTTCGAACGACTGTACTGTGGCGAGTTTCCAACCTGTGAAAATATAAAAACCCACCAAAGTTACTTCATTTGTGCTGGGCAAAAGATGCATCTGATGCTGCTAGTCATTGCTCACCTCCTGTCACAAGTTTTGGCTGAGGGTACGTCTTGTATGGTTAATTTTCTACACAATTCTTCTTGAAAAAAGTTCTAATGTGAACATGAAAGTTAAGTATTTATTATCCGTTTGCTTGCACAAAGTTGAGCTATTTCCTCGAAGTGAGAAGAATCTAACTGTGCACTTACTGTCCTCGTCAGCTTATGATTTTCGCCAAGCGATTGTATCGCTCCAAGTATCAACGAGTGCCTGTTCTATCTTTCAGTGATTGACGATTTTTCTTCTGAAAGAAGGAGCTGGGCAAGCCACATTCCCTAGTACTACCGAAGAGATGACAAGGGGTGTGTGGATAAGTAGACTTTACATATTCAGATGAGTGAAGGAATTTAACCTGAACATCACTGTATCAAATTATGAGGAAACATTCTGATTCGTTGTTCTATTGGCTCTATCATCTGGATGTATTTAATTTCGGGCAGTAGTTAACGGGAAATAAAATGATAATTTCGAAGGGAGAGCCATAACGAAGGAAACCGGTATAAAATAGCCGAATTCTCCCAGCCTTCATGACAGTACACCATAGTTCATCTGCACGCAAAAAACAGATGCTTAATGGGTAAATTATATTCAAACGGGTAAGTGTTAACTTATGCACTGTCGGTCTGTTTTCTGCTATTCAGATCCACTGGGTTAATTTTGCCATCTGAATCTGACAAGTTTATTCAGCTGACTCTATTGAACACAGCAGATAGTTTCCACAACACATGGTATCCGGTAGTCATTCATGGGCGAAGCATAAAGTTATTCTACCTCCGACTGCTGAAGAGTACGAATAAAATAGATATTTCGGGCTTGTTGGGTGATCCCACTGGGAGTAGATGAAATCGGCCTTCTGGAACCACCAAGTAAACTCAGCATGGCGTACAGAAGGCAAAAATCCCCAGAAAAGCCGAGCCATACCAAAAAAGGTGTGTTCTTGTGGCAAATACGGCTCCGTTGCCTTTATTAATAGTGAAAAACACTTCACTCTTATTCCAAATTTATCAGTCGGCACAGTCTCACTTGTATCTGGCCGGATTGTGCCAAGTACATAGAAAACAGACCACAGTCGACCAAGCGTCATCCATCATACTCCATGTTATGGAAACGTACCGTTTACATGACCCTATCAGATCACATAGAACGGTGATACGTAATTTGGACCCCATAGTTTTTTACCACACGAAGACCACGCTAACCAGTGCGATGCGAACATGAGGAATGGACCCGAAACTCCTGTTTATTTCGGAACCACACTGACTCAATGCTGTTCTTCGTCATGGGTCATCATTCCCGTTCTTGTTGTTATACACCCTAGCCACCATTTGCTCTAGTCACGATTCCTGACCAAGGTGACAAGTGACGATACTTTTGAGTACCTCTCTACTCCAAATAAAATTGGTGGTAACCCGTGGCTAGAACAAGTATTTGGTGGATTCAACTATTCACTGTGTTCAGAGATGCTCTACATAAATAAAATACATTGTGTCTTGGTCCCATGCATTCTTCATCTGTGCATCCAGTCATTTTTTGGCCAAGCAGCAAGCCACTTTTGAACAAGCAAAAAGGACGAACGAATATTTTACAGTAAAGCTTATCTGACCTCAGAATATCATATTCAGCCTTCTCACTCCATGGATTAGACGTTGGAAAGACATAAATTATACGCAGCCAGATTAGTCAACTCAGAGCCGACCTGAAAACTATCCCTTTCCGAAGAAGGAATAGTTTGGTTCAAACCAATCATTGTCTGACACGGGAGTAACCGTTCAAACACTGGAGGAATCGCTTCAACCAAACTGTGGTTTTTTGTGAACTAAGGGCCAACAATTTGCAAATACAAGTAAGCATTTGTCTGAGGGGACGTTATCCAGTGCTGACTGGGTAATGTTCATCATTTTTCCTTTATATATGTCCAGTTGAGAACATTTAAGCCGGAAGCACAGTTCATCATCTGTGCAGCTTGAAGAATAATAAATTTCGACATCCAAGAATCCCGTACGCTAAACCAGCTTGAAAATTAAACTGAATTTCTTCATATTTGGGGATATGCAGTTCTACACAACTCGCAGTATTCATAAACATTATTAACAATTCATGTTTGTTCACGTCTAGATGAATTTTTTGACGGTAACGGTGCTTTATTTTTGCTCACTAGATGTTTACCCGAGGATAAGTGAGTTACAATATGAGTACTTCAGCTGCATCCTTCTCCAAATTAACCGACCAACTTTAGGAAATCTCTGTTGGATTTGCAGAATTTTAGCCTTGTTGAAAAATGCTCAGACTAAGAGAACATTGGTGTTTCCCTTGTAGACGCAGAACAGGACCGTTCACTGTTGAAACCAGTTTTCATGCTTTGCGATTATGATGAAAAAATGAATTAGGGGTATTCAGTCCGTCTGCCGCTACCGATTTCTCTAAATGTCTTGACTACGATGTCCGCCAAAGCTACTTATTTTAGCCACGACAGTGGTTTGTAAAATAAACTCCACCATAGTACTGCCCATTAGCAATATAAGGTAAACAGCCTTGTGGTTCGACCTAATTTAACCTACTCAGCTTGCGTCCGCTCGTTTGTAAAATAAACTCCACCATAGTACTGTCCATTGGCAATATAAGCAATATAAGGTAAACAGCTTTGTGGTTCGCCCTAATTTAACCTACTCAGCTTGCGTCCGCTCCCCAACACGACTCGTCAAGTTCGGACTGCAGACTGACCTTAACGAGAAAGAAAACTGACATTTTCAGGCGAAATTTACGACGAGATTTATGCCGTGTCAAAATGGCTAGGAAATTTTCAACAATTCGGTCCGCACGATTTTGGGCTAATTTTTTCATAGGAATCGGAAAAGGCACACTTAGCTTGTAGGGGCAAATAATTTCTATTTGACTACCACAAACTTTAGCTCGACTGGGTACTTTTCAGTGCATATATTAGGTACTGAGTAGCGAGACTAACCCGATTAATTGTGTAAATTTTAGAGAGCCGTGGTATATTCTTCTGGGTATGGGTTCACCAGAGGTCGAATTATTTGTTTTAGTCTAATTCGAGTGTAGTGCAGTGCATTTTTTAGTCGAATCACCCAAATATAACGCAGGTTTCGGGCTTGTGAATGAGTTATGTCGGCTTTTTTTTTAACCGTAGCACCCTTTCGGTCCCTAAATGCCATGCCATCCGAAGGTTGTACGAGGGCCGGGATGCTGTCAGTCGAAAGGTAGAGGTCGGGTTCGAACCACGGACCTTCAAGCCAGTAAATTTGTGCCCTTACCCCTTACGCCATTCCGTCCTGCATTGGCTTAAGTGCTTGGATAATCTCGTCCACGAAAATGATCCCTTTGAGAACCAAAAAAAGATCTTTCGGAAAAAATCTACTCTGAAAATATAAAGCTAGCAAAGATCGCAGGGCCGCGTTAGCTGTGTTTATTTTTTTTATTGAATTGCGTATTTCTTGTGCGTCTGTCAGATTTCATGCCACCCTAGACACCACGCAAGAGTCTGGTATCAAAACTATGGCATTAGACACTGCGGAATCATGGATTGTCTCTGAATCTAAAAGCGCAAACGGAGCACGAATTCACAATACATCACGCGCTCGTTCTTCACTGTTACGGAAGCTAATTCTATTAGCAAATTTGCAACTGTTAAGCGGCAACTAGGAAAATTACATGAGCATCTCCTAAATTAGAAAGGTGTCAATGACTAGGGAGATAGTGAAACTGGGTGTGCAGTAGTCTGGTATGGCTATGTGAATCAACTCTAAAATGGTACATATATTTTGAATAACCGTCAGCACACTCACAGATCGTACTGTGAAGCCGCAGTGTTAATTATTCCGTATCTGAATTCCAACCAAGTATAAACTGCACTACAAAAGCTGTGTGCTGGCAACACATAACTGAGAATACTGCAGAACAACCTAATGACTCCATTTTCATATAAAATATAAATAGCTGTTATCATCGTCAATCTATCTCGTCAATCTATCGTCAATCATCGTCAATCAATCTCTGATAATTGTAACCGCTTACATTGTAAGATGTAAAAATCCGGGACAGTTTCATCAGGTCTGGAATAATCACCGTCTGGTTCATCGATACACACACCAGGGTGGAACCGAGTCCCCTACACGTAAATTGTACTCGAATTCAGCTAAAGGAATATGACGTTTTAACAATGATACAGTAATGATAGTTCATCGAGTTTGTGTTTACCAATGCATTAAAGATGAAGTTCTGTAAGCGGTAAAGGCTCTGAAACTGTTTAAGAAACGATTATATGAAAATGACAAGGAACATTGAACTGACGCCAAAAGGATGCACAATATCGAACGGAAACGGTTTGAAACAATAAGATTTAACGAACAGCCGTAGGTTTTCTCTCCTGTTCACGTCTCATCATCGAAACTCTGTTTTGAATAACCTCAATAAAAGATAGGATTGTCTGGTGAGCAAACGAGTGGTTGAGATGGGATCCCGTTGAAACTTTCATGAAAACCAAATTAGTATGCACATGAGTTTGCTGCAAAGTGTGTACACTTTCGCTTCAAGTAAAATAAAATTGACGCGCACCCGAGAGCTGCACCTATAAAGTAATCTCGAGGAAGGGTGAAACGCTGGAAACCACATTTCGGTATGCACCTCGCACCCTCAATGTGCAGAGTTATGCTCAAGAACGTCCAATCTCCCAAGATACTCCTTGTTATTCAATGATATAAAGTTTGTAGAGAATTTTACACACATTGGTAGCTGTATTAGCGTAATTGTGTTAGTGGGTCTAATGACTGTATTATAGCAATCTCAACGGCCCGGATCAGCTTTACTAAGTTCTGTTACCTGTGAAGTCAAAAAGGAATATCTGTTGGCCCCAACGGTCTCATGTACAGGCTACAATGAAGGCTGTATTGTTGCGTGGTTGTGAGACATGGCCTTCTGAGAAAGATAATTTGAGACATCTTCGGGTTTTAAGCCACCGAACCTCAGAAGCGTTGGTTGTGTCGGACGGCGTCAACGGATTTGTAATCGGTAATATGTACTGCAGTCGAGGAAAACATCCAGCTATGGTGGCCCGGCCATCTGCTGCGAGTATTATCCCGTATGCCTCCTTGGGAAAGGCAAAATCCCCAGGGTGTGCACCTTATGGTTTGATAGAATGGTGTGAAAGAGATTACGAAGAGGAGCTTGAGTGTTATTGGTGCGGTCCGCCTCCCTGGACGAGGTGTCAATGACCTCCCCCGTGCTTGGCTGGAGACAATAAAAGAAATGGTGGTTGATCGATGTGAGCGTCATTTACTTTCTTTTCAGAGTGATTGATCGTTTGGATGTTTAAGCTTGTCAGAATGCTTGAGACGGGCAACCATCAGGTTGCATTTATACCCACTCTTGTCTTTCAGCTGCGGAGCTTCGAGTATAATTGAATTAACTTAGTGGTTCTAGGGCAGCAGTATCATCACTAATTCTTCTGTCTCTGATGAGCAGAGTGATGCCAATTAAACTCCGCGCTAAGGTTTATAATGCTTCTCGGATAAATTTTTTAGCACAGTTCTATGCTTCCCCTAGGAACCTCAAGAGCAGTCTTATTGGCTTGATATTTTGAGTTTTTTTTATTTCGAAGTGCTCTATACTTAAAACATGGCTCACAAATAAGCAAAGTTTGGATTTAAGACTTGACTTCACGGAATCATCAAGTAAAACTTGCGCTATGTTTTATCAGATAAACGAATCAAAGTCGCTGTTGAAACCTAAGAAATGATGCGAATATCAAACAGCGTTTGCTCCTAAATGGAAGCTTCTAATAACCTAATTGGATGTGACATTGAGAAATTTCATGGTGGATAAAACCATCAACCATGGGAAATTATCAACTTATATTTACATTTGAACTAGTTTTATTAGGTTTCGGAACCTTTCAAGACCATCCAACCTTACGTGTTGTAAACACTGCGCATCAGTTTGGAAATAAAATGGCTTGTTAATAGGTCTCATGTGATGTTGAAGGGCGATTAAAAGCGAAAATCATAAGGCACATGGTGGGGACAACCTGAAAAAATTTTCGGAACAGAAAGCAACAGCTGTTGCTTTTCGAACTCATCATCTCCAGCTCACTGCAAAATGGCAAAATTAGAATGTTCTGAAGAGGAGCCGTGGAACGCTCTTCCTATCTTTCCCGAGTTTGCAATCTGAAAAGTATTTGATTGTTTCTGAACTGGTAGGCTGGAGTTTTGTTTCTACATCTTCGGGATTGATATAGTAGGCGTGATCTAACAGATAAATCTACCAATGTGCTTGGTTCAAAGTACTAAGCTTTTGTAAATGGCTACTGTAAGTCTGAGATCTGAGTGAGGGCCAGAGGCATCCGGAAATTCCAGAAGCCTGATGTAAGCCTGTCCAACAGAGACTATTATTTCTACACTGCATGTGAGAACACAATAGAATAGCTCGGGACTATTGTCTTGTTGGTTCCTCAAGAAGCTCTGGAACACAACACTGTTAGACCTCACTCTATAGGTGTAGAGGGATTAGACAGTCTAACAATTAGCCCCAGAAATTTTGATTTAAAGACTGAGTGTCCGTCAACTTACACTATGTGTTTGGTGAATTGGTCCATAGAGCATTTATTGTACGATTCCTGAATAGTCTATAGTTGACCGGTTGTTTTATCCTTCTTCGTTGCTGATTGGCTCATGCATGCTCCATTTCCGGGTACCAAGAATACGGCCGGCTCCTTCGTTCATTAACCCACGCCGTCCTCTAGCGGCCTTGTGCATTTTTGGCAGACCAAAAGGGTTTGGTTGGTTTGTACCTTTGGAGAAAGATAGACGTCATTCGCCTCGAGCTAAATGGCTTGCCAGGCCTCGAGAACACTTGCCACTTTTAACTATAGTGTTATATAGTATAGACGTGATTTTCCCACAGTCGTTTTAAAGGTAAGGTCCTTCAACTAGGTGTTGTATGACCTTTCGCAAATAATCACTCCCATTCAGAACGCTACCAACCCTACCCTAATCTGCCTTTGTAATCGCTGCACTGACCACCTGTTTTCAAGATACTTAGCCCAATGCATGACATTTGGAGCTCCTGGCTGCTGGGACTTCTTTCAAGTGACAACGTGGATTTAAGGTCAAAGCCAAATTGACTGAGTAGAGCCAGTTAAAGACAACTAAACATAACACACATAGGGTTAGGTGGAAAGGTCCTTCTTTGCTGTACATCCGCTGGTTCGTTACCTCTAGGAGCTTGAGTTCAGGCATTTGCCAAAATCTGTTGGCAAATTGCTTTCACTTGGTTTGTTTCCCATATCGGTGTCAGCCGTTTAGTCTAATCACCTATCTAGACTCAACATACACGAACCACAGTACACATGCCATGCCTAGGACCTATACAGTCTGCCAACTTCTAAGTACAAACTTCGTCCAGTACAGTGAAGTTTAAGTGGATGTGTAATTTCAAGCAATTACTGAGTAGGGTTAGGTTACGACAAAGTTGCTTAATATGGACCAGAAAATCCTAAGTTCACACTGTATCCTATTAATACTCAAAAAGCACAACCACCAACCCACCGCTACGCACTCCTACGCTCCACAATAACGCACTGATTATGTCACCTCGATTGGTGATGAAACGTTTGCAAACAAATTGCCCAGCACAGCGAAGAAGCCAACGACCACCATCTACGCTACCTGAGCTACCAACATTTTCCTCTACAGAAAACTCAAAAAGCAGGTGTACAGATGTCAGTTAAGCACTTTTTTACGACGGTATCTTTTAGGAGTCAACAACTCATAACTCCCCATGCACAATTTATTTTAGTTGTTGAATGTGAAGGGCCAATTGTGTACAGGGGACAACCATTTCCGTGGGAATGGGGATTAGCCCGAGAGGGATCGATTGCTTGGTTAGAAGTTGAAGAAAGACTTCGGGGTTCGGTAAGTCCGCTTTCAGTAGGCAAAAAATGAACAAACCAGATAATGTTTTTTGAAAACAATGCGCGAGATTACGGTTAATTTTTCGCCAAGGAGTTTGAGGAGTTGTTTACATTTTGTCAGCAATTTAAGTAGCATCTTAGTGTGCTGGCGATGTGTCAGCATGTAGGTTCCAAGTAAAACAAAACCGACAACAGATGATCCTTAGCAGATTTCTCATTGATGCCATGAGGGGAATCATTATTGCTTATCTTTGTCTTCTATTTTGCTGAGCATGGGTTGCTAAATGCTCATGGAAAAACTATATACTATGTCGAGAAATACACTAATTTGCACATCAATTTGGTTTCCACGAGAGACTCAACTGAATCTCTCGTTCATGATATTCTACAGCTGAGTGTGCTGCACGCAGGATGCCTCATGATTCAGTTGGCACGATATTCGAGATATCACAGTATATTTTCATAGAGGGACTGCGCCTACCTGATGAGCCCCAAGAAGGGCGAAACCAGTCGTGGGCTGTCGAAGAGTTTTCAGCAACCTTGTGAGTAGTTTCCTTTATGCAAATATATCCTATCTCGTGGTGGGTGTGTGACATCTGCCTTAAACAAGCCTGACTACTCTCAACAATACACTGGGCCGGTGAACTGTCTCGATTTTTTATAAACTTAATATGCTTGTGAGTAGTTTCCTTTATGCAAATATATCCTATCTCTCATGTGGTGTGTGACATCTGCCTTAAACAAGCCTGACTACTCTCAACAATACACTGGGCCGGTGAACTGTCTCGATTTTTTATAAACAAACTTAATATGAGATACTACTGTTTGCCTCAGTCTACTCACAGACTGTTGTTCTCAAAGCACCAAGAACCTAACTTTTGTTTATTTAAACCGATCATATTTAGGTTAGCTCTGACTCAAGCTGACTTAAGGTAATCGACATAATGAATCCTTTTTACATTTTTGTCAGGTTGAGTATTATTCCACAGTTTGATTATTCTCCTTGAGGCAAAGTGACTTCCTCATTATTATCATAATTTACATGTGACTCATAAACTTCCACGTTTATTGACGATGTTCTCTTCCATTTCTTCGCTTCGTTAGGATGCCTTAGATTCTCCCTAGCCAATTTATTTGTAATTTTATAAAAATCGATTTATAATGTTTCGAGTTTATTTTGTTTTTCTTCATCTTACATCCTATTACATCAGGTTTTGGGAGGTCCCTCGTCGCCGGCATTTGAGGAATCTGTCAAAGGATTAAAACTACTGAATCTCAGTAGCACGGAAGGGAAAACCTATGCCCAAATTATGATTGAGTTCAACAAGGACAGTCTTTTGGAGCACAACCTGAGTCGTTTACTCGGGATGAATGAGCACATCCGCCTCGAAAGATGGATAAACAGATTTATGCCGAAAGCATTCAGCAACTTAAGTATGACGGTCAACGTAACCAGTAGGTGTTCAAAACGTAATTAAACGGTTTTGACGGTGTCGTTTCAATTGCACTGAAAAAAACTTTTCGTTTACCAACTCTAGTTGCAAGCCCTGAGAATTGTTATTTGTAAGAGTGAAGGCCAAAACAGAAAACAAGAGGACATGGCAGAACAGTAGTCAGCAGGTCAGCTTCCGAATGATCCAGCAACCATTTGTCACTATATATTGTGTGTAAATGAGGTTCGTGTGATTCCCGGAAGCATTTGAAAAGCCATGTAGGACGAAGTGAAAACGCATTGTCTACGGCTGTGGTTGTCACTTATCAACACTTGTAGTTGCTTAGCAAAAGGATCAATCTTTCAACGGGATAAACGTTAAAGGACTGATTCTGACATCCACTCACCATATTTCTGATCCCAGCGTTCGTAGCAGAGCCTCCACTGAATTGCTCAGAAATTTGTCTTTTGTACTTCAACCGAGTAACAAGTTTATTAGGTATCTGGATGATGCTATCATCCTGCCTAATTTGGATGCTACGCTGGGGGTTCAGTAGCAGCAGTAACAGTTTCCTTGTCGATCTTCACAACACTCCTGAACGGTCAATTACCCAGTCACTTTTTCACAGGCGTTTCACGAACTTGGACTTTTATGTTCACACGTTTTCTCCGTCGATATTCCCAGTTTGCCCAGAGTGGTGGGTAGCTACTGTACCTCAAACAAAGCTGAGCGTATTTTCCTGGGGAAAGGTTAAACTCAGAACAAAACAGTCTTTTTACATGCTTGGCACAATCATCCAAACTCTATTCTGTTTGACCGCATCATCATTCGTTGGGACAAGCATATCAGAGATGTCACATAGCTCGTGTAAATTGACCCAATACATAGTGATTCACTAGGTTTGGGTCTGAAACGGTCAAGTAAGAAGAACACACATGAGTTCGAGTAGACTTACCCGAACTCCACGATCAAACGTCTCCTCGTTCACTTACCAACCTCACCTGCTTATAATAAAACTATCCAAAAATAGATCTTCGCTGGTGGCTTTCAGTCACTCGCTGGTAGAGCTTTGAGAGTGGTTGAACATCAAATGATAATAAGCAAAATACACTCAGTTGCAAATAAATGTGTTTTTTCGGGAGACTCACCTGCAACTCAACTGAATTCCTCGTTAATGGAACTCAAGGCGTGCGCCCACCTGATAAGCCTTAAGAAGGGCGAAACCAGTCATGGGCTATCGAGAAATTTTCAGCAACCTTATGGGTAGTGTATCACATCTAATGATGATATTTGCAGGAAACAATAATTTTCCGAAACTACCCTTCTGGAAACAAGTTGTATGAAGTTAGCCAAAGAACTCTAATTAGCTTTTAGATTCAATTCCTTCAATTTTTCTTGTTTATTTACAGGGCTGGTTCACCTTGAGGCATATCGAGACAAAAGTAAGCTGAATCAGTACTTCAGAGAGAACACAAACCTTCACAATGTGCTGTGATTTTGAGTGTTCATTGCATAGACTGATAAAAATATATGCCAAATCATATAATCACCGTTTAATTATATATTATCCTATTTTATATAGTGTAAGCGTGTGTTATATCATATAACTATGGATAGGGTCAACTATTTTCAAGCCGGTTGATTTCCATTTGTGACTCAGTACCCCAATCTGTTCTTGAAATTAGAGACAGATCTTCGGTTTTGCTCCAAAGGATTTTGATATTACATTTGTTTCCTATTGGAAATCGAATGGAATGCCTGGGAATGGATGAAATTCAGTTCAGTTAATTACACATGAACTGGAGCTGAATGTTTGGCAGTCTAGGTCCAACGAGCAAAACAGTACATCTGGATTAGGCAATAATACAGACTGTGATTACCAGATGGTGTGGTGGTGATTTTATTATCTTTCAGCCTCATATCACACTTGTGGATAGATTTAGAAATTTCTGTTCCATCAACACTTAACCTTCATTGGATATCCAAAATAGCTTAGATAGGTTACTTGCTTTCTGTGGGTAGCAGCTGGTGTGTGAGGCTGGCTGAGTTTGCTTTGGAGTCTGCTTGACATACAGTCGGTCACTTCATTGTGGGACAGTAAACCACGGTCACTACTTCTTGGGGTGTGAGACACGGGCAGCTGAGGATCTTACAGGTCAGTTGCAGCTATCAGATCACACATAGTTTTTATTCTATGGGCATTAGGAGCAGACGGATGAGGGCAGTAAGCATCGTATTGAGAAATTTATTGGGAACTAGTTCTATGAACAAATTGGGTTAATAAACATCATGAAACAAACAGATGTACAATCAATAATAGCGCAACCCGTAAAAAGGGCAGTGAGGCAGCAGAACTTTCTAGAAGTTAGAGCGATTCAGTACCAAATGACATACGAACGTACGGATACGACCAGTAGGACAGAGCAAGTAAGCTTAGTAAAGAAAGCGTCGCAGAAAGCAGTCAGTACGTTCTGGATTTAAGGGAATCTCTCTTCAATATTTAGCTGACAGCGCGACGCAGTTGCACGTTTCAAATCAAAATACGCTCTTAGGATTGTTTGATACAAATCCTCAACAAAGATTATCGGGTAGATGCGATACAAACGTAAAATGAAAAAGGGCTACCAGGGTGGTCGAGTTGGCGCAGCGGATGGCGCGCTCGTTTACTTTCCTAGGGGTTCCAGGCCACTAGGGTGACCCGAATTTCCGTCGAAACAAACACTCAAAGATGTGTATAGTTGATACTAAACTGAAAGCAAAGACGGATGGCAGCAAAATCTTGATATCAGTTACCACAGAGTAAGCAGACCATAAGAGGGAGCGAAAACTTAAGGAACGGGCAGCAAGGAAGGAAAATGCCGTTATGATAGTCAATGTAAATCACGCTACTCATGAGTAGTCAGAATAAATAGGGAAATAACTGCTGTTGACTCTCAGGAAGAATCAATACGGGGCACTTAATCCCAGGTCGCTCCGTAGTATTGCGTTTTCAAATGTCATTTCATGTTTGCAACAGGAGACGACTGTGACCCTTGAGCGTTGTGAGTAAACAATCAAGTGAATGAGCAGCAAATGAACCTCATCTCCTTTCATGTGTCTTCTCACAGCGCGATGATAATATACTCGATGAGGGGCATAGTTATCGGATCTCGAATGAGCGGTAATCTTGGCTCTCAACAATAGCTAGATGAGTGAAGAGAAGAAAAGTGAAGAAGAAGAAGAAGAAGAGACCTGTATCAATATTCTGACTCCGTACTCTCGAATAACAAAACTACTGGACAAATAGAGTTGTATTCCATTTCTAATAGCGATCGAAGGCGGTCTCGAAAGAAGCATTTATTCTTAACAAAAATCACTGCTACTATTACCAAAAAGTTTAGTTTAAATACTAACGAATATCCTAATATCCTAGAAGTTCTTCTGTACCTTTGGATCCATCACAGGACCATACTCTGTGTGCTCAATCGCCGCTGCACGATTAGCAGATTTTCTTGGAGTGATTTTTACTTTTCAATGAGCTTTCTATGTTTTATAGGCCACTGAAGATTAAAAATCACTTTCAGACTGGTTCTACCAGATGAATGCTCGTATACTGGGCGAGGAAATCCCGGGACTGATATTCTTTCATTTGAACTCTGCATCAGCAGAGCAACTTTGACATTCAGTCCATAGCTAATTGTGTGGGGTGGTTGTATTGTCTTGATATCCAAATGATGATGGAGAAACGAGAAACAGACGACTAGCAAATAAGACTTGGGCTCTGCAAAATGATAGTAAGTGCATTCTACATCGCGTGTGAAGACCGTATTCATAGCTTGATTCCAGTATATCAGAAACAAGGTTCCAATGAAGCTTGATTGCGGCTGCGCAAAATCTTCTGAAGTTTCCGTTGCATCTGTTTATCGTCTCTCTTCCCGTCCAGTACTTCTCTGCGAGGGCTATGTCTACCAAGAAGGTAGATTAATGTCCTGGGATAGTCATTTGGGAACGTCCGGATCAAGTTTGTTCAACCATACCGAGGCGATGTTCCAAAGTTTGGTGAGTTCCAGTATGTCATTGCCTAATTCACTAGTTGACTATTGGGACACCTCTAAAAGTGAAACACTTTAAGGCCTCGACGAAGTTGCTTCGTAATTTGAAGGGATTTGGAAATCTAAATAAAATTCCACCTTCAAGTGAAGTCAGTCTATACCTAAAGGCATAAAGGCATTTTGAGCTTTTCCAACCCCATTGTAATTCATCAGCAGTATGTATTTTAGCATAGCCAGTGATTTTTAACCTACGACGACCCTACCAGCAGTTGAACACCAGACCCCTTTACCAGTCAATTAACATAGCCAAGTGTGGCTCAAATCAGTTCTTTCAGAAAGGGTAATAATTCACGTTTGCTTACTTTTCTCTGAACAAATGAACACTGTGGTTACATGCACTCTTTCACTCCCTATGGTAAATCTGGCTGAATTTCTCTCGTCACTTTGAAATAGTTACAAGTTCCTTCTGTTCGGATGGCTCAGTTCAATTGTATCCCGCCGCTTGTAACTCTGCTATCATTTGCTACGTATGTGTTTGGATCTACTCCTTGAATATCAAATCATCGCTGATTAATTAAGTTAATATTATTAACAGAACATACATGGTCCCTTAGGATCCTGAAAATCTTGGGATACGCTACGATGCTTAGACGCAGGTCGATCCCTCATCGGAAGAATCACATTAGCAAGAATCTAGTTGTGTTTCGCCTTGGTCGGGGAACCATCCATCATACATTCACCGTGTGACAGACATCGTAACTGCACCACTCTATCCGACGACCAACAGTGGTCGTATTTTTTTTATCTGAGACTTGCTCTTGACTCCAGCGATGGTCAGAAATTCGGTAACACCTGATTACGATGTCCCTTATAGATTCTTCTTTCTTATGAAGGCTTCTTATACCTTCTTTCATGGACGTGTCTACAGAGGTTCTGACCTGAGTTCATCACACGCAGTGGTGTCAGGCAAGGACGTCCACTGTCACCCTTGCTGTTCAACTTCGTAATCGATCTGATGCTTCAATCTTCACCTAACTCTGACACCTCACTGATCGAAATATCCCCTAGATGTTTGCTCCCAGACAGGGAGTACGCCGAAGGTATTGCTTTTCTTGCAGCAGACCGTTTAGAAGTGCGAGCTGTTTTAACCAGGCTAAATAATTTTGCTGTATAGTGCAAAATGCGCTTCACACCTGTGAATTGTAAAGTACTGTTACCAAATTAAGTGGAATCAAATCCCGACTTAGTGCCTGCAGGTGAACTGATCGATGAAGCAGATACAATCAGTTGCATGGACAGCTGCATAAATCCTGGCAGTCTGGAGAAAACGAAGTTACTTCTCGAAACGTGAAAGCCAGGACGCCGTTTGCTGTCCTCCGACATTCGTGGTGCCGACGTGACATCAGTCTGTCTGTCAAGGATACACTAACGGAATTCATTGAACCCATTGTATGCGTCCTTTCGTTCTTTTTACTTGTATCTATCAACAGTCTGTTGACTTCTTTTACCAAGGAAACTGTCGTCATTTTGATGCTCTGTGTTCGTCTTTTTTGATGCAATCTTTTTTTTCTATTTTTTAAAGTCAT
The DNA here is from genome assembly GCF_000715545.1 of Opisthorchis viverrini. Lineage (NCBI taxonomy): Eukaryota > Metazoa > Platyhelminthes > Trematoda > Opisthorchiida > Opisthorchiidae > Opisthorchis > Opisthorchis viverrini. The sequence goes on along the minus strand of NW_008751723.1, from coordinate 1,056,788 downwards.
CCTAGTAGATGTTAAGTAGGATCCAGTCCAAAACGGTGACAGTGTGATCGGTCAAAAGCATCAGAAGCCATGTTTTGGCCACCTGCATTCTCGCCAGCTAGAAATAGTCAAAACAAATCTCTACCTTTCACCATACACTCTGTCTTCAAAATAGCCTTAGCCGCATTTATTCCTTGTTTATTCTTTTGGTTTTGTAAATCGACTCTGTGTTCCTGTTATCTGCGATTGTCAGAACAATTACCGGCCGGATATGAGCGCACACACTGAGCTTCAACCTCCTCTCTCAACCAACTTTTGGTTTGTGGAGTCTTTATTTTACATGACCGATGGAGTAGCAATGATGGAGGTCCTCTTTAGAAACTTAATATCTTAAATTCCGTTGGATTGTTAGCACAGAAGTGATTCTAATTAAACGCACCACCAATTTTTCCTTGTACATTCCTTGTGTACCCTTCAGTTTACAGAAGGTCTGGAATCAACCCCACTGAGCGGCCTGGTCAGCAAGGTAAAGCTACTCAGCTGTGAAGGAGAATACACTTGGGCCTTTATGCTGGCTTCACGAAACACCATTTGCAAGGTGGCTGTTCACTTCAACTACACAGCTGTTCTCTACAGAGATCTCAGCCTGCTAGAAAGTCAGGATATTGATGAATGGGGAGAACGCATAAATTATGCGCTGCAGCTTACCAGTGAAGATGGATTTCAGGAGGTAACGGTCGAAGGTAAATCCGTATGTCCGAGAAAGTTTTGGCAGTATTCAAATAAATATCCTCGATAGAACCTGAGCTGTGAGTGACAGTTCCGACTGGCATTTCGCTACAAAGAGTTTTCTTAGCTCAGTTATACGACGATCATATCTCTAGTGTCCTCATGCTGAATCAGAGGATATGCTTAACAGCACATGGGCAAAGCGGACAAACGTCAATTGAGGATACCCAGATTCGTAGTGCGAAATTTTCAGGTCTAAAACGGAGTGGCGAGTGACCATATTTATGTGCTACTGCTCCGTTTCATAAAGTTGTCTAACTGACCTGATTTCATTAACCATGTGTACTTGATTCTGACTCCGTTAGAGACACTACCGAGTAAGGTTACGAAAGTGCAAACGTCTGTGCCTTCCACGCCGACAGGACGGCAATCCTAAAACGGGATTGAAAAACCCTAATCAAATTTTCACCCACACGGAGTATCAAACCCGGCTGACCAGAAAATACCACCAAAAGTCTACTCGACGGGCTGGCTAAGGAGGAAGACAGCCCTACTCTTCACAGTCGATCAAAGTATCACTCCTGTAGCTTCTGGGATTGATTTTCAATGACTTGATTGGATCTTAAAACAGTAGTCTCATTAACACCACAAAGCTTGTCTTTATTTTTATTACGTCATCCATTTGATTCACACAGCAGACTTACTTACCGTGGTTTATTCTCCTTCAAATTTTTCAGAGTTACGATCATTACTGGACCCACGTGTACAAGGTAATATCGCGAAGTTTTGTCTGCTTTTATACCAACTAGAAAGATCTGATCAATCTCTTTTCATCAAACTGTCGCCCAAATCAACCTGCGCATAAGTAGAGCCGTGCACGCATCAGCGCCAGGTTGAAGACTACTTTACCCATATTCAATGAATGCTTTAAGATATTTCAAAATTCCAGAAAGAAATTGTTATTTGTTGTAGCTACTCAGTATCTACTAAACAGATTCATCCAGGCTACAAATCGCTTTACCACTCTGCATAGAACGACGTGTAGAAAACAAGTGATTCAACGTAGGACAAAGATGCTGTAACACATTTGGTTGATCTGCCGGAATAATGTTTGTCGGTAACGCTTATTCCCTATCCAAACAGAGACTGTTTATTCCCAGAAAAGCACTCCATTGCCCACCAGTTCTCACTGCTTCTCATCTGCATTTTTTTTGCTGATGTTAAGTGTACTATTTTCAGGCTTAGTTCCCACGTCCCTCTTGTATTTTCTAAGTTGGCTCCGAACGTAAAACACAACAGTATGGTTAAGATCTCTCTCACCCCATTTGTCATGATGGTTTGTTTGCGGTCTCTTTGACTCCTGTTTACGTTCCTAATCAAATGTTCAGCGGCAGTTGATCTGGTAGCATTTTGGAGTGTTGTGTTGCAATTTTACGAACATTACCACTCTCGGATATCTACTGAGTGACCTGGGTATCACCTCAGGATTAAGCTTACTCTGATGTCCTCTATTTCCTCTGCATGCCGTGAGCCTCATTCTTTCAATGGCGGAGTACAATATAACAGCAAGAAATACTGTGACCAGAAACGATAAAACTAGCTATTTTGGCAACTATTCAATGATCGTACCAACAGTAGCTAGAATAAATTTCGAGGATATGGGTTTACACAAGCGGTTGGGGGATGTAAGGATTTTAAAGGAATTGTAGATGCTTTGCTAAAGTTCTGATGGCCACATAATCATCTCTGTTGGCAAAAAGAAGTGAAAAGGATTATTTTTTGCTCAGCTAAAAAAATCTACAGTACTATTGGCTGCTGTGATACCAATTTCTATCGTTTACTAACAAATCAAGTGCTTCGTATTGGCGGATATGTGCAAAGAAACGGTGAAACCATGAACTGGAATAACAGATACCGAGGACGAAACTGGACAGCTGCATTGGAAGTTAAAGAGAATCTCAGAACATCGGTAAGTTCATGGTTTTGACAAGTTTTTTTCATTCATACTGACGGACTACAGAAGAAAAACCAGCTTTGCAGTTCGTAGACGGATGTGGAATTCTTGTCAGCCTTTAAGAAGCTTGAATTCACGGGTATGCGCTCATAAAAACCAAACTACGAAAGGACCAGTTCCTCAAAGGCAGTTTACATAGAGGAAACAAAGTTACCGGTTACTTAAACGTACGCATCTCGACAAAATGTTCCATCTTTCACTAATATACTGCCCTGTATTACAAGTTCTGACTGCGTCAATTCTCTTAGTGTCCCTATCGATAGAAAGTATCTTTCCTTTCCTCGTTAAGCCATCCACATCGGACTCAATGGCTCTCAAACCAATGAATGTGTTGTACGAAATTGTGCACACATCCAGTGATTCACCGACTGCTCGTCAAGCAGTTTGCAAAGTGAGAAAGGTTTGGAAAACTGGAAAAATAGGCCGGAGTTACAACTGGATTGATCGGATAAAAAATGAAACTGGTCTCTGTGTGTGGTGCATGCTCTCTAGCAGTATTCATTAAAAGGTTGCAATGACGAAACTATGAAGATGATTCTAAACAAGCAAGGTAATCCTATTCGATGAACCCGTTGGGTTATCGGTGTACTTTACTCTTGATTGTCTCTTTAGGACAGATTGTTCTACCAAACCTTGACGCTACCAGCTTTCCTGAGTGGGGAACATTTTAAAGGAGAAGAACATCGCACAAGTCAAAGCCCATCGTCTTAAACGCTCCTAGTGAGCCCATACGATAGAATATATGCGGTCTTCGAGTAACCAAAGTCATTTATTAGACAAAACTCAGACCACTGTGAGAAGGGAGCTCAGGCGATTAGAGCCTCCTTAGCAGAGTTGGAAAATTCAGCACTACCAGACCAAATTTCGTTCGCTTAGTAAGATTGACAACAGAATTTTTTCTTGGAGTAGGCAGTAATCTAATCCCAACATGCGCGTGACTTCTGTTATACTTACAAATCCAGAAAGTCGAGCACGATAATCCATGGTGACTAATGAACTGACATTGTGAGTAACAAGCTTGAAGATCTTTCCAGGTCAGGTCAAATCAATTACAGACAGGCAAACTGTCACCAGAGAGTAAGATCCAAACTCGAGGTTGGATAACCAACACATTCACCGCACAGAAAAATAGTTTACACACACTTTTCGATAGCAAAAGTAAATGTCATCGAATGTGATCGCCTCAAGGGCTTGATCACTCGGTGACGGGATGACGGTCATAGACGTGGATACAGATCCTGCAGATCAGATGAGTGAAAATGAGTCATTAGACGTGGATACAGATCCTGCAGATCAGAGAGTGAGAGTCACCACCCACAACCAGCTTGGTGAGTCAGGTTGACAAGTGCAAGTTCACCGTTTAAGTGCAAAGTCTGTGACAGTGCTATCAGGTTGGGCTGGAAAGAAAAGAATGAAAAAGTAAAAAGTAAAAAAGGTAAAAAGTACTTAAATCTGACCACAAGATAGCTCGTTATAAAATCCTTCGCAACCAAAGCCAAATACTGTGACTCCAATGCAGTCCCTTACTTTAACCGCTTAGATTTTGGGTTGCCTGACGAGGGTTTGGAATGGAAAAAAACGCTTCCTTCCTCCAGAGAGAGAGAGAGAGAGAGAGAGATGTCCGACATACTTGGAGTCTGCCCCAGCCACCTCCACTTGGAAGTACGTCATCTGCTGATTAGCAACTGTGGTTCTTTAACAAGTACTTACTACGCATTATCGCATGCCGAGTATGGAGCAGTCACTTAACGCCTGGTGTGTTTCGAAGACTACACTGACCAACTTTTGAAAGGAAGCCTAAAAGTAACAATTCTCCTTATTCAGGATTAAGCGGCTGAATATACCCATTGTAGTCATGAGAACGAAGAAGATAGCGAACAAAGCTTGTTTTCTGTGATTGTTCATCTTGGCTAATACATCACAAATTTATATGGTAGCAGAAATCACGTGGAAAAGGTTAAGGTCGGGGCTACACTTTAGAGAAATAGAAGTCACCCAACCCCCTTCCTTTGACCTTGTTTCATATGGTTCACAGGACACTGTGAGCTTTATATCTGTTTTGGAGTAAGCCATAGCCCTAACAAAATGAATGTGGAGGCAAATTGAGATTCCAGTGAGTTTTTTTAAGGGCAAGATCCCAACAAGCAAGAGATCAGAAATAGCTCTGACCGATGCTGTCTATACACTCGAGAAACCCAAGCAGCTTGTCTTAAAGTTGCAGCAGGAAATAATGTTTACAATTGAAAGTATGTCATTAGTATCACATGTGTATTAAGGGGCAAGAAAACGATCGTAGGTACGTCTACAATTCTCTTGTGCCTTTCGCGTGATTTCATAGATAGGTGTTGGATCATGCAACGATGGTCTGATATTCAGAGGAATCGAAAACCCCTTTGTCTCATGGTAGCCGCTTTCCGCTAGAGTTACGGTACCTAGCAGTTTAACTCAGGCTTTTACAGAATCACACACAGAATCACACAGAATCACACACTGCTAATCAGTCGCTCGTTGTTTAAACTACTTGCCAGGAAGTTGAGCGTTCGAAACTCCCCAGTATTTCGCGAGGTGCGCACTACTGATGAAACAGCTGTACAGTGCTGTGTAGATTGTCTTCAGTTATAAGGCAAAATCACAAGTAAAAATCTTACGGAATGGTTTAATTCACTGAGACTGAAAGCCTGATGAGGCAGTATACGCTGACAGTAGGCGCTGGGATGAATGAAATCAACCGTACCAGTTCACATCTCCAGAGTTTGATAGATCGTCTTCTCTCCGAGACAAAACTTGTGGAGATCTTTAGTAAATGTTGCAGGATATATCGATAGAATTACTGAAATGATCCTGTAGGAGGACTCTAGGTTCTTTACTGGAAACTTAAACTGATATGATATGAAGTTATAATGGCCCATCAAGGATTTCAACGCGTGAAGTGAAAGCCGGAATGTGACACATCCATTTTAATACTTCAGTTTCACTTTGAGTCATCAGTGGGTTCTCACTATCCCTGTCAGATTGTTTTAAGAACTTTGTCAATGTACCTTGTGAAAAACAGCGGGATGTCCGAACACGAAACTTGCATGGGATTTAGGAAGCACGAAACTGAATGCAAACTTTTTGTTCACAAATATAAAAATATAGCGCCCGTAATAAACCATAAAGGAATCACATCATCCACAGGAGTGATTTATTACTGCCCATGAGGTCTACCAGTGTGGGTTACTCACAATGTTCTGTACCAGAATACCAGTCAGCGACGCTACTTGTAAAACAAAGTAAAAGATCCAGCTTACGTCATCCGTTGTCAAAAGCTTTACATAGACACATATATATGCATGTATACGCACGTACATGAAAAATGCTGATACTTGGTAATAAAGCTGAGTTACCAGGGTGGTTGATTGAACTTCTCAGTTTGAAGTGGTTAGCCTATCTTTCACATATTTGCTCTGTTGTGACCTGTTGTTGGCGGAAGTTTTGTAGAGGACAGACCAAGATGTGGCATCGTGAAATGAAAGCAGCTAATGTCAAATTGAGTGCCATGAGATCTTCGTACCTTCCTGATTGATGTCCACCATATCCTGCGTGTATACGGTTAGAAACCCTGTAGGACATCGTAGGAAACCTATCCCAGTAGTGCACTTGCCGTTTCCGCCGGACTGACTGTGTATATGCTGGGACAAAGTCGGTATAGTTTTGTAAAGCAAACTGGACTGATGCCGCTGATTACACCTTGCTCCGACACGATGCTGTGGTATGTTTATTTTGGGGCTGTTCAAAGGTGATGGCACCTTACTTTTGAGTATTTTCCTTAAGTTTATACATAGGACTTCTTCGCAATACCGCCTTTCTTTCTCCTTCCACTCCTATCTAGGCTTTGTTTCCTCATAGTGGTTTGGATGATGAACACAAGTGTGTATTACTGGTGTGTTGCCGTCAGTGGTCATGACAAGCATGACAGAGACCACAGGCTTCATCGCTCTGAGTTGCATAGTATTCAGCATACGCACGGGTAAACCTCGGTCAGTCTTAACCATAATACTTCATGGTTGTAGTTCATGGTTGTACGTGGACTGGGATACTGTCAGGGCACTCACACCCAGACAGGAGGACGATTAGGTCATCACCCAAGGCCTTTGGCTAAAACGCCTAACCGCAAAGCAGCGGTGTTTGGCGGGAAATGCAAATGCATTACCATTTCTACGGAACAAGTCACCACATGTTCCAACCCCAACCTGGAGGACCAGGAGACTGTGTTCGTCAGACCTCTAACCATTGACCAACCTAGTATGAAAGATCCTGTGAGTGTCGTGGGGGCACCCCCTCCCCCCCAGTGTGGCTCAACGGGACGATGAGGTGCACAAACCGTCACACCATGGTGAGGTCCAGTCTCTTGGTGACGGTAACCATAATACACGATGTTTTGACTATTTAAGCTGGGATTCGAAGTGGTTGAGCCTAAATGATCTATCGTACTTATCGATCATGCCTAACTGTGCTTCACTCAGTGGGGGATTCTGGGTTAAGATTTTTTATTAACTTTCCTCGATCTCCATTAGTCCACCTTGGTATACATATCTAAATGGTTGTTCTCTTGCCACGCTTGTTCATAGCTTATAAGTGCATTGAACAGCTCAATCCTCCATGGTACCGTGGTGGACATACAAATCACAGAACTCTCTGAGTTATGGACCAGCCTATACGCAACTGCGACAATCCAATTCAATGGACCCATGTTGTCCGAAATTTTCAACCAAATATACGGAACAGTTGATGATCAACTTGTACAGCTTATCAACCAGGGACTGAGTGAAAGCAATCTGGACGGATTTGGCTCTGTCACACTTGAGGGTAAGTTACACCTGTAAGTTAAAGACTGATGACGAATCAGTCTGCACGTTGTCAGGGTGCATATATGGCTTGTATTAAATCGGAGAATTTCGACAATTTTCACACCCTAAAGAATCGACTTCTGACATTGAGAAGCTTTTTACTGAATTATTGCCTGCACAATAACCGTAGTAACACAACGAAAGGAACTATACTGTGGGACTGAATATAATAGGTGTATCTATTAACCATCTTCATTCAACTGCAAAACTTCATAGAGTTCATTCTCAAAGATCCATTCCCACCATCCGGATGCGTTGATTGATGAATTTTTTGTTAATTAGGCTGTTTTTGCCACATGGTTGTTACCTTAAGACACGGACAGGCTGAGGAATTGAACGTTGTTGCGGTGACTGAACACGGAACTCCAAATTCAAATGCATAGTGCTATGTGTACCCTGACAGCCAGTACTATTTTTATATTGGAGGGGCGCTTCTTGTAAGAAATTTCGCATAACACTACGCTCTAAAAGTAATCAGAAGATAATGACCTAACCTCTGAGGGACACCAGAGACGATGGATACATCTATGTTGTCCAAGTCAGTAAAGACTGTCGATTAGTCAGTTCCTAAGTAGCGGAAGATGGCAGTCTTGTCAAATGTAAGTGGTTGGCGAGAGCTCCGATAAGGCTGGCCAAACAATCGAAAACCAACTATTCGAGGCCACCAGTGACTAATGTCAAGTCACTTAAACTCATGGAACCACGAATTAAACAAAAACTACTTCATAACTCTCAGTAGTAATCATTGAAACAAACCTGACTGCGCCTACCTGATGAGCCCCAAGAAGGACAAAACCGGTCGAGGGCTGTCGAAGTTTTCAACAACCTTGTGAGCAGTTTTCTTTATGAAAATATACTGCGATATCTCGAATACCGTGCTAACTGAAACAGGAGGCGGCCTGTGTGCAGCACATTCAGTTGTAGAATACCATAAACGAGAGATTCAGTTGGGTCTCTCGTGAAAACCAAATTGATTTGCAAATGAGTGTACTTCTCGAAAACAGTGCAATTTGGGTTCAAGTAGAACATAAGGTTGACGGAAACTCGGCGACTGCGCCTACCTGATGAGCCCCAAGAAGGGAGAAACCGGTCGTGGGCTGTCGAAGAGTTTTCAGCAACCTTGTGAGTAGTTTCCTTTACAAACAAAAACTATTTCATAACTCTCAGTGATAAGCATTGAAACAAACCTGAATGGTAATAGTCACACGAAATATCCTCATGTTTCTGTCCATGTTTTAGTTTGTCTACTCTGAACAATACAAGGTCTGCTACTGGATGTAAACTGAAAAGCTTCAGACAGAATGCAACGCAGATTGCCAAAATACTTGTCAATTAACGAAACTCCTCGAGTGGTATTTAGTTGCCGGTAGACGCCATCGAAGTTGTATGTTTGCGACGCGTTTAAATAAGCTAGATAAGCAATGTAGGTAGAATGGACACAGCTACGAAACTCCTCGAGTGGTATTTAGTTGCCAGTAGACACCATCGAATTTGTGTTTGTGACGGGTTTAAATAAGCTAGATAAGCAATTTAGGCAGAATGGACACAGCAGAAGACAATAACAGAGATTGATGTTCAAAGTAGCAATCACGACTTTACAGCCGATGACTGGACGGCACAATTTTCGTTTCTAAGGTTAAGCCCGTAACGAAAAGCCAATAGGTTGGTTTGAAACATGATGCGCAGCGTCACCATCATCATCGAAAACGTAACATTAGCTTTCAACGCTGCTGTTTCGCTGCTGTGCAGTTACAATTTATTTGAAAGCCGTGTTGTGGAGAAAAGAATAAAAATGGACAGGGTGAGCATGCCTACAGACACCTGTCCAGGCAACCTAGGTACAAAAACACAACAAGAACGCCATTAACATCAATTGGCACCCAGCCTTCAATTAGGAGCAGTAGGGATCACGCATCAACCTAGGTACAAAATCACAAGAACGCCATTAACATCAGTTGGCACCCAGCCTTCAATCAGGCGCAGTAGGGATCACGCGATCCCCATCTTGGAAAGCGAGTCGCACCGAAAACAACCAGACTTTCGTAATCTGTTACGCACCCTTCTGTTAGGTCAAGGGTTTGAATGGAGCAAGGAAAACCGCTTTGTTCGGCAAACGACGGTTTGACATGGCCTACTTAACGCAGCTTCTGGTGCTGGACATATACTTCGATGAAAGTCTTCGTTGTACAGCCAAACACTTGTTTTCTAATTAATTACCTTGTTACCGTGTTACCTACGCACACGAGCTATGGTTCAGAGACAACAACTGTTGAAGACCTGAAGGCATCTCATTCCCGCTGCTTGCTCGCGGCCATACAACAAAACAGTTTGTACTCTAGCCTGATACACGCGTAACTTGAGATTCAGTGATACGCCGCTCTAACACCGTAGTCTCTCAATTCATAAACGCGACCCCAGCCTTACAGATTCGTGCATCGACCTCATCTATCACGCCACAACCCGAACTAATAAAAGTCCCAAGATAGTAAAATGCTCCACAACTTCGAGTGTCCATCACTGAGTTGTAAATGGCGTGTTCAGTGACTGCATGTTCAGGGTGAGTGGGTGCACGTTGTGGGTGCAAAGCGCATGCAAAAGGAAGAGATGACTTCAGTCAAATCATCTAAAAACGTCTGCGCCTTCTCTTTCAAGGTGACAGCGATGTCGTGTGCACATTTCAGCGAGGTTTTCGTCTGCATTCATCTGAACAACAGGCTTCTGAAGACTCAGAATTCACTATTATCCGCTTTTGAGACGGTAACTTATGTCTCGCATCTCCACTTTTTTCATCCTTATCACAAACTCCTCTTCTAGTATCTCTTTCTGGGTTAATTCTAACAGAATCTATGCCATTTGTCTCATCGGCCTTACACCAAGAGCCAAGTTTGGCGTAGGGGGAGAGCGTTGACATAACAAGGGAGGCTGATGACAAAACATATTACAATCAACAAGGTTATCAGAAATATCGTTCACCAAGTAATCAGGTTCAGTTTTGAACAAACTTTGAAGTAACTTGACATTTCGTGTTCTGGTCATATTGGTTCCAAATAGGTCATAAAATTTCACTTGAGGTAAACGTCCGGGACCCACGGAATACCCGACACTCGAGTAATAATTTTGTTGGTAAACTTCATTCGGACGATCTGACTTTTGGGGTTTTGCGCGCAACGCACCTGGTCCGACAAATTGCTGGGTTACGTCAGCTTATACACTTGGAACTGGAAGTTCCAAATGGGGTCCTGTACAAGTAGGCAAGTAGGAAATATTGCGCCTACCAGAAGTTCACGATCAAGACAAAGTGATCACAAGATGGCGATACTCACTTGGTTGGTTTAAACTAGATGTGCAGTGACAGGGTCAAAAAGCAGTTTATGATCTTGCCAAAACAAGAAAGGCGATATAGAGGGGAAACAGAGACAACAAAACAGGGAACCACGTTTTACATAATAAGAATAAGAATGCCACGGACAGAACCCCGAAACATCCGATATGCCAAACAGGTGTCTTACCCCTACTCCACCTGCGCATAATGGATACATTTCAATTATCTCGGTATTCGTTTGGGAACTTCCAACAGGTGGATCCGTTGATTTATAAAACCGGGATAGTTATTGTACTGTTTCGTACTGGGAGGACATCCTACAAACATCTTCGCCTAATCAGATGTTTCAACCAATGTGTGTCCAGTGCACTTTAGTAGGATAGGTGAAATACGCTAGCTTTTTATGTCAGATAGAGGGAATACAAGCCATGGTCCGACCGAGATTATAGGCTGTTGCCTAGCTGTAATTGAAGCGAAAGTCAGGTCCAGTACCTCCATAATTTAGCGTCAGGTGGCCCGAACTATAGTGTCTGCACAAGAGGAAGATCGTTCTAGGGTGAGCGGTGCGAGTGCAACTGATGTGGGTGTAGTGGCGGCATTATCCCTCACAAACATTCCAATTTGCATTTACCTGACGGAACGCAAAACTCATGAAGATGATGAAAGCGCTTCGGAATCCCACGATTGGTTTCCTCCTTCTTAGGGAACATCAAAGAGGCGCCCTTTTCGAGCTTCCATTCAGTTCAGTTTATGTCCTGCTTGAATTCACACATGATACTGTTCAAGAAATACACTTCTTTGAACGCCACTTTGTTTTCAGCGAGAGATGAACCTCTTCTTTATAATTCTCCTCAGCTGAGCGTACTGCAAAAGGCCGCCACGTGCTTCAGCTGATAGGATATTTAAGACATTGCAGCACACTACTGTAACAGAACACAATGCTCATAAGTTTGCCAGAAATTCTTCAACAGCTCATGACCTGTTTGGACTCAGCAGATAGGTGCAGCACCCTAGTTCCTATCAATCTTATGTCCTACTTGAGTACCAAAATACATCTATGTGCAAACTATGTTGCTTTTAACTAAGCGACCCTATTTTGTGTCGGTTGAAACTGATCGAATTAATATCACTAGACACACGGATGATGCCTCGACTGTCCCTAATCTGCAAAGGTACCATCAAAATCCTTGGGTTTATTGAACTCATCGAACGAGCTTGTGCCAGAAGGCTCACAAAGTGCAAGAACAAATTTTCGACTACTGGCAGGAAGTCACCTGAATACTGTTTTGGTTGAGTTATGAGCGTTATAGGTGGTACTTGGTATCGTTACCTAAGATCATTTTCATACATCTGCTAGTATACCATTTAAAGTGGATCCAGAGTCCCATCTTTAAACAGGCAGATACTCAGACGTTCAACTACACTGGACTTGTAAGAATTCTCCTTCTTCTTTCCAGACTAATGGTACTGATTTGAGCAGGCAAGATATCACTGTTTTATCACTCGTACATCGCTTAACCATTGAAATATAAACATATATCTTTTATGCTAGTCTCCTCTCTTTGCGAGCGCCTATGCGTTCATAAGAAAGACGGTTGGACTGAAAAGCATTGCAATCACCTCTGCTAGTCTGAGGTCCATTCAAGCCCTTATATTTAAGAGCTCTTAGCTACCATATTTTTGGATACATTTGATATTATCGCACCTACACATGAGCCAAGTTCAAGCATTCGTTCTTCCCTGCTTCCTTGTGTTTTAGTCTTCCATTTAGGGAATGGCTGACATTAACCATCCGCCGAATAAGTTTCAGCGCGATGCGATGTGAAAACGCGCTGGTAGCGTTGTCTACACTGATGATGAACAGCTTACAACCAACCACCTGAGAAGGCATACCAGTGGTCTTTGATGCAGCCTGAGCAAGCAACACTCTTATAATCGCTAGTGAATGGTGCTCCGAGAGTATAGCTCCGATGTTTTAGGTTGAAACGAGCAAATCGTGCTGAAAACAGGAAAGTAGACGAACTGCATGCACCTGAAGCTGCAGGAATCAAGTGAAAACGGAGCGATCTAACTGTTCCCTCAGTGAAGAACATATTTATCCGGAAATGCTCATTTTGGATAAATGTTGTGAAATGAAACAGCTGACAGAAGAACCATCTAGAGATTAGCTGACATTTTCCTTTTGTCTGGACTATCTCGAGCCGCTCAGTTTGTAAATGAGGACCAGAAAACTCGAAATCCTACTGGAGCAGCTTTTAACAAAAATACAAAAGTATTTTCGGCCATTGGTAGCGACTTAGCTATCGCCAAAGGCTGACTCAACCAAAGTGCACTCAAAGCGATTTAGGACACGGTTGCCGAATCAGAATGAGCCTTCAGGTAGTCACATTGACAAAAACCTTTTGAAAATTGACAGACTGTAAAATCATAAAGCATTTCAAATGAGCTGACAATCAGACGTTTATGGTTATTCTTACCTGATATACCATGGGGCATAAGCCCTGTCACGTGTCCCGTATATATCCCGACAGGCCCATCTTCAAGACTGCCTTAAGGACTCAGTCGACGGAACTGAGCAGCGTATGATCACTTGTCAATGCATCAGTGGATCCACTCCAGCCGTATGCATGGTCGCCGGCTCCTATCTCATTACTCATGCTAACAAAGATTAAACCCTCGCTTACAAACATCAGCGCCCGTATCATTTTGCCACGGTAAATTTGGGTTCAGCGGGTCGATATGGCGTAAGGCTTAACGAATGTCAAAACAGCTGAATACACTCATAAAGCTGGAACAAAATACAAGATTTTTTGCACCGGCAGATTCCCAAGTCAGGAGCAATTATTCCTCAGCTACCGAACTCCTGAAAAGTTAAGGGTAGTTCACGTTACTGCTAAACCCGGTTAACCAGTTCCTTACAAGTCTATGGAAAATAAAAAAAATGATACATCATAGAGGAAAATGCCGGTAGCTCAGGTAGCGTAAATGGTCGTTGGCCTGTTCGTTGAGCTAAGCAGTTTGATTGCAAACGTTTCATCACCAATCGAGGTGGCATCATCCGTGCGTTATCGGTTGTGCACAACCACTAACCCACCGCTACGCTCTTCAATAACTCACTGGTGTTGTCACCTCGATTGGTGATGAAACGTTTGCAATCAAATTGCCCAGCTCAGCGAACAAGCCAACGACCAATGATACATCATATTTGTTTGCCTCAGATATCCTATGTTTAGAAACAGAGGATATCAATACAAATGTGGAATGGAGTGCAGAGTAATGGTCTGCCCATACAGGGTCGAAGTGTACACCACGGATGAGACCAGTTCTTTTGTCCGATACCTCCAAGTAGCAGGCTGAATTCACGGTAAATTGACCGTGAAATGTCTACCCAGCAAACCAGTCTCGGCAAGGAAGACAAAAAGCTGAGAATGAGTTTGGGCGGGAAAATACACAGTAACAGAGCGATCGAAAACTTTTATTAACGTGTTCGTGGAAATGAGACCTAAAGAGGCCTTCCGAGCCTAATATGGTTGATTTAGAATATGACGGTTTGGATTGTCAGGGTGCATCTTCTAAAAGTCACCAGGGATCGTTGTGATTTGCCGTAAGCGGCATGAAGCACATTTCAATAAAATAGGAAGCTGTCTTCGGATATGGTGGGCATAACGTTTCCATTTCCAACAACATCATTTACGGCCCACCATTTATCGCTTCTTATCGTATCCTACCATGTTATAGTAAGAAGGTTAAGGGGTTAGTAAATATCCTGTGCTACTGTTAGTAGAATGGCTTCAGGTAATTCCTGTAGCTCTGTTAGATTCAGAAGGCTTTTTAATCTCATTTGTGTCTCCCTCCTGTATAGCATAGCTAGAGTGAGATTTTATTCAAGTCCCAGCTCAAGTCACTTTGCGTGTAAGAAGTATAGGAGATGTAACAAAGGGTGTGAAAACGTAAAAATAATAAACTGAACTATCTGTGGCATCTGCTTGGTTAAATTTTTTCTCGCAACATGCAACAGACAGGGCCTCAGTAAACTTGCCTTCTAAACATAGGCACACAGCCTTATTCCAGGTTATTCGAGGCACTACTTTCCCTTAAAACAGTGCTCAGCGTTGCAAGTTTGCACAGTAATCTGGATGCACTTTGCTGCACCTCTTCGCGTATGTACTGAACCCAGAATAATAAGCAAAAATTTGGAATGTAATTTATTGAAGAAAGGACTGGCGTTCAGTAAACAGGTCTACAGACAACCAGGTTATCGTCAGCGAGAATAAAAGCTGTTCCTTTCTGCATATTTCCAATTGCTCATTGTGTCTACGAAGTGTAGTAACCATCTATTAGGGAGGAAAAGATGGGTCACAAACGGACAGTCAGTTTTCATAGAGTATCTACTATGCAATGGGTTTCCGGGCAACTTATGACGCTGGGTGCGTTCGGTCGGGTGACCTTCGATTGGAATTGAAAGCAGATGAATTTGACTTCTTTACTGCACCAAACTGAAGACATTTGGGACCTATTAATAAAATCTTTTCGTAATGGATTAATGGACTTTCGTTAGATTCGTGGCCGCAATAAATACACCGATTTTTCCAAATCCTTTTTGTTCTGACCACCTAGGTGGCCAGCGATCTGCAGGCGAATTGTAGATTACGTGGAATTTGGGTTGCCGACGGGCGGTGTTAATTACATAAAGAAGACTGCTTTTGTAACATCATAATGTGTTTTACCACAGATGTGTGACTATTTTCCGACAAATCCCCGACAGCGCCTCGTTTAAAAATTATGCACAAAAACACTGGATTCTTTTAACGATGACAAGGAATCCAGTTCCACGTGTTCGGTATTGTGTTTCCGTACAAAAACTGATGGAGAACTGTTTTGGCGTAGCAGTTTAGCCAAACACTTATTATTCAAGTATCTGTTGAGTACGTCCTTCAGGCCCTCTCATCTAAAGGGTTTGTAACTAAATGGCACAAAAGTGAAGTATCAGCTGAAGAGTTATTGCAGTAGATATATCTTTTCGTGTGTTTATCTCATTCATAGAGTATTAACAAGCGCAGAGTTTCCCTTAATCGAGTGCCACTTAAAAGGGACTCTGCTGTGTGAAGCCTACTTGGCAGAATCTGCTCTCCTTCATAAACCTTTTTCATGTGACCAGCACATGGTGCTGAGCGGACACCAGTGGGAGCATTTTGGATGGAGTCAAAATGTTAGTTTTCAACAACCCACACCAGTTCTGAAGTGCCATGCTGTATGCACGACTATAAACAAACACTTAATTGACAGCATATCGGCGCTCGGCTAGGCTTGTGCACCCCACAGGGCACAGGATTAGGCTCGATTAAAACGTCACCTGCAGACAGAGATGAAAAGATTCTGCAATCTGACTGTTAGCTTCTGGAACGGGTATTCCGAAAGGCTCCGCATCAGTCATCAGAGGAAATGATAACTGCAGTAATACAGAGGTTCAGAGTGACAAGTACGCTTTTCCTGTGCATATAAAACCCATTGATTCCGCTCCATGTAGCCCTTGCTTTATGAAGCGTTATATGCATGTATGTATGTATGTATGTATGTATGTATGTATGTATGTATGTATGTATGTATGTATGTATGTATGTATGTATGTATGTATGTATGTATGTATGTATGTATGTATGTATGTATGTATGTATGTATGTATGTATGTATGTATGTATGTATGTATGTATGTATGTATGTATGTATGTATGTATGTATGTATGTATGTATGTATGTATGTATGTATGTATGTATGTATGTATGTATGTATGTATGTATGTATGTATGTATGTATGTATGTATGTATGTATGTATGTATGTATGTATGTATGTATGTATGTATGTATGTATGTATGTATGTATGTATGTATGTATGTATGTATGTATGTATGTATGTATGTATGTATGTATGTATGTATGTATGTATGTATGTATGTATGTATGTATGTATGTATGTATGTATGTATGTATGTATGTATGTATGTATGTATGTATGTATGTATGTATGTATGTATGTATGTATGTATGTATGTATGTATGTATGTATGTATGTATGTATGTATGTATGTATGTATGTATGTATGTATGTATGTATGTATGTATGTATGTATGTATGTATGTATGTATGTATGTATGTATGTATGTATGTATGTATGTATGTATGTATGTATGTATGTATGTATGTATGTATGTATGTATGTATGTATGTATGTATGTATGTATGTATGTATGTATGTATGTATGTATGTATGTATGTATGTATGTATGTATGTATGTATGTATGTATGTAGGTATGTATGTATGCATGTATGTATGTATGTAGGTAGGTATGTATGTAATGATATGAAGGGAAATGGTCTAAAAGGCCGAAGATAGTTACGAAACATTTTACTGCTCTGCACTATAAGGCTTGAAGGCATCCCGGGACCCCATACGATTTGTTAAGAAGCGTTGGTTGCCAACTTATCCTGTACCATCTTGGTTTATTTGTTTAAATCTGATGGGAAGGCCAAATCGGATTGACTTCCTATCTGAAATTCGTTCGAATGCGCCTATCCAAGCTTAGTATATATATATATCAGGAAGGAGTCTGGGTATTTGGGCTTAGCTGAGCTGGTTCGGTCCCGGTGTCAAAGTGTCGTGTCGCTGTACAGCAAATGTTGCGGGCAGACAGCTAACGAAGGCCAAACACGAGTCACTTAGGAAGAGGCGTCAATTAGGGTAATCCAGGTCCGTCAGACAAAGGTGTGATCTCTTAAATAGCATGCTGGAGCAGGCGTTTCAACAGGAAATTTTACTTGACCCCTTTAAATGAAGCGCTTAAAAGTATAGGCCAATTATTGTTCATCTATCAGACAACCACTTCGTGCTAGCTAACAGTCTTTAGAAGGCCACTAACCGCTTGCATCTGTTTGTGCCTGCTCTCTCCCGATTGCCCTTGTCAGTGCCCTGACTTGCTACAGTGTGGTAGCCTGCAACAAGCTATGAATGAGCGATCACGTCACCTAAGGGACGGTCGAAGGTAACCAATAGGGTCGTAGTGAATAGCCAGATTTCCTATGCATTCACGTCTAGGAAAACATTGCGCAGTTAAGCGAAGCTAACAATTTTGGTAGCTGTACAAGAGGTTTTTCCACAGGAGAGGACATTTAATTTATTACGCTCTAGTGACCATTACCAACAAACTTAGCCGTAGTCCTCCACTAGCCACTGAAATAATAATGCGAAGCTGGAAAATATGTTCATTGTGGGATGGTGCATTAACTTGGTGAGAAATGCAGCAGCTAAATGGTTCTGCAGCGAGTTTCCATCAAGCAGGGCTACCTTTCCTGCTGAAACCACCAAGCCAGTGCCCCGCTAAGGACCATCATTAAGTCATTTTAGACTGTGTTAAAAAGCATTTCGTCTTGATTCCCAATTAATGTCATGCATGAAATATCTTTGAATGCGATCTGTATCTACTGTGACTGGGTCGGGAAAACAAGCGGCTATACCGAACTGATCATTTTAAGGAGCGAATTAGTTATGCCTCTGTCCTAAGCAAAGGTCAGTCACTTATATTGATTCGTTTTGCTGAGTCATACAATGTGTGGGGACATCTGCTGAATCCACTTTTCCTGGGGAACATAGTCCTTCACTAGATCTGATAAACATATTGATTGCTGACGCATCACACAACCATCTGTCCCATTGTCGTGTTTTTCCATGCGGGTCGAGCTGAATTGTCTGCTTGCCCATGTGGCCTGTGGTTAGCCGTTAACCTGGGATTACCTTCATTTATTGCCAGAAATGCCAGAGAGCCATTTGCACTTCATCGACGTTTCGAATCAAAGAATCTCAACTTTCCAACTTTGGTTTAAAAACCGGTTAAAAATCTAGCGCGCTAAAAGGCATTGTGTTTTTCACCGAAGGATAATCAGGCAATAAAACGAATTTTATTGGCCTTCATTGACCGGACGCCACCCGGGCGTAATAACACCGTTTGACGCGATTAAGCGCCAGTGCGACAGACCTCGCGACACTTATCGCGTCGTCTGCTCACGCGCCACCAGTTTTCAAAAAAAACCATAGTTCGGAGACTAGGCCACGTTACCGAAAAATAGTACGTCAAATGAATGTCAGGCAACAGAACCGTATGTAAAACGCCATCCTGATTCAATGTTTTTTATTTCCAACTCAAACAGCAGTTGAATCAATCTTCGAATTTCTAGTCAGTTTTCAGGATAAACTACAGCGTGGTACGCCCTACTGAGCGCCGTGGTTTTGCAGAGGAAGCGTGATACTCCGGTCCGCTAAACAGACAATACACTCACGCTACTTTCAATGAACCGATAATTTGTGCAAGCTGGCATCATTTCAAAAACTTAGTACACTACTCCCACACAGAAGTCTGTGGGTTATATTGAATTGCATTAGCCGCATGGGATTCAACCACCTGATCAATCGGTTGTCCACTCGTCGAGTGAACTTTCTGAGGTTCGCATACGCAATGAAACGTAGTCGCTTTCGCCAAATCATGTAACAAGTCGCTTTAACTCTTGACCAAGGAGTAAGAGTGGAAAATAGGGCCAAAGCCGTGAATTCAAACCCATTTGTGTTCGCGGCCGACGGATAGTCAATGCCACTGTATTTTTCAGTGTCGATAGACAATACATAAATACATAAGAGGATGGGAGTGGATGACGGAATGGGTGCATGTTGGTTGTAGACGGAGTAGTACACCTAAGTAAACGGTTGACGTGGCATTATGACCAATTTCAAGATGAAGCTCCCTTACCGGAATCGCTAAAATATAGTGTGAATAGTCTGTAGTGTAATATCTCAAGGATACCAAAGTGGGTAGACACAGAAGCAGAAACCACATGGTACAGCCGTGTTAATCTAAGTCGCTGCAACTCATCTTGTATTTGCTACCAGTGTAAAATATAGAAACCGCTCTCTCTCTCTCCGATCTAATTAACTTCTAGAGGAAAACACTGGCTGTATGGGTGCTTAAGTTTGACATTTTTTCAGTGTGCTGAATACGTTTAGCCAAAACGTCCTTTCTGGCGATGGGTTATGACAGTTGAGGAAAATTCACTTGACACGGCCGCCTTGGATACATGTGTGTGCAGCAAGTATAGTCGCGTATACCAGATAGAAGGAGGCGGTTCATACTGACCTTAATGAACAAGCTCATTGGTGGATATCTATTCACAATCGCAACTCCAAATCACATGGTAGGAAGGCTTAAAGATTTAGACAGGAACAGGGAGCAGTGCCAGAGGAACATTCTCTGGTTCATACATAGATGAAGAGGCGCATCACGCGAAACTGAACGATCAACCAGAGAACCTTTCAAATCGAAACACATTTGGGAATGAATGGTCCCCATCTTCCAGCTTGGGACGGCGGGAAGACAAGCCATGCATATTAAAACGCTTGTTGGATATCATTATCCCACCTTTTGTTATCCATGAAACCTCGTGGTGCATTTCATTAAATGTGCAGAACTATACCTGTGTGTTCAAAAGGACAGCAAAATCTGTATACTTTTGCTAGTTGGTTTGCTCCGGAAACTTTGTTTCACAATACAGCCTGTCCATTGTGGCAGACGGGTGCTGAGTAGAGGAGCTTCTGGAGGGAGGGTAGTCCAAAAAGATACTGTTCGAAATGGTAACCACCTTATAAAAAACAATCCAAATGACTGCAGTCATGTAACTGTAGTTTAAATTCCCATCGTAGCAGCTCTCATCTGCTTGATCAGCCGCCTATTATCTTTTTTGGTCCAGTTTCTCGTTACTATCTATTTTACTTTCAACGGATAGGTAAGTTGTGTATGAATACTAGTGTCTTTCAAGTAATGAGATTAAATGAGTTTCCACAGTTGAATTATTAAAAAAAACTCCATCGCTTAACACACTTTATTTGATAGCCCTCAGAGGAAAGCAAAGACCGGATATCCCCGAGTTGTCCCTGCCTATTGAATCTGTCACTTATTGATTAGTTCAATCTTCGACGCCACTTCGAAAGCACACGGCGACAAGTTGAACTCAAATCCATCATCTGAATGACGATGAGAACTACGCAAAATAAACGTTCCGAAGACATGCTTGATACAGTTGAACTTGCTTCAAGCATCACATTCAAAATGGCTACAAAGATAAAGGTACGTACTATTGCGCCCAATCAGTCATTAAATCAGGCTAACCATCGTTCCTCACGACGGAATAGCCGGGGTCGTCTGGCTACATAGTTTCCTCCATCGGCGTACCGGCCACTAACTCAAATCGATGAGACTGCCATCAGTTACCGATGGCAATAACTGACAGCCGTGTAAGGCATCGGTAAATCGTTTCGCACCCGAGAGACTGGCAGATCCGGATGCTAGACGAATTTACCACAGTCATCCACTGGAACCTCATCGAACTGCTCCACCCTCAGATGTGAATTCATACTGGAGCGATATCGCCACCTCTTTGCACAGTGCTGGGAATTCTGCCTGTGGCACGATGTCCTCCGGTCCACTCAAGCACTGGATTTCAGGCCCAACAATGGCACTGATTAAATTTCGGGGAAATTCCCCCTCCGATCGCGAGCATCACTTGACCCGACAAATTGTCAGACTTCATATGACGTTTGGTGGACATGGAAAGCTAAAGAAATGGAGGGCCGAGACGGCCCGAAGATTATTTCACTTGATCCCTGCGACCGGTCCCCGTGACCTGTGACCCAAAGCTTCAAGGATAACAGTGGAGGAACTATCTTGAATAAAGAAGAATGTTTCGATCAGTAGACCGAATACTTCAAACAACAGTTATCGTGGCCACCAGCTGCCTCTCAGCTGGAGCCTACAGCTGATGTAGAACCCTAGACGGTGAACATGGAGCCCCTACGGCCTTCGAGGCTTATTCTGTATACGTTCTTTCAAGCGCCACCGAGCTTCTGGTCCGCTGACCTCCAACCCTTTTTGTTCAAAAACGGAGGTGAAGAGCTCAGTCAGTGCTTGTCTGATCTGTTTGCCTGCGCTTGGATGTTCGTGAACATAAAACTTTCTTTGAGTTCTCAGATTTTCAGGCGTGTGAGGGTATACGGAGAACTCTCCAAAAACCTTCCATACACAAACCAGTGTCCGCCAGAGGGACCCGCTTTCGCCATTCTCATTCAATTTTGTGATCAGCTAGAAAATGAGATGATTGCCAAAAGGTCTTCAAAACTCTGGTGTTCGAATAGCGGTCGACGAAAACCTTCTGGATCTGAGACATACACATGCCGTCGTTTTGATGTTCGAGGGTGAAAACAAGGCGCAGGTGTTTTTGAATGAACAAACCAAAATCATCCCGTGCTGTGCTATGTACTGTATGCCCTGAAGTTGAGAGGTCATGCTCCTCGACATGTAGTCACTGAATAAGCCACTTACAATCTAGAGGCAGAAACTCGAAATTGGGGAGTGTTTTACGCATCTTGGAAGTTGTATTGGTTCTGATTGTAGTGTGACAGATGAGGTCAATGCACGAATCTTCAAGGCTGGGGCCGCGTTTGCTAATTTGAGATACCTATGGCTTGAGAGCGGTGTATCCCTGAGTCTCAGTGGAGGCAGGTATCAAGCTACAGTGCGGGCTGTTTTGTTGTATGGTTGTGAGACGTGGCCTGTTCGATCAGCGGAACTGAGACGTCATCAGATGTTCGACAATCGTTTTCTCGGAACCACCTAACGCAACCCTACTCCGAATGACACCTCATTTTACGGGTAAAAGCGTGGTCATATATCTTGAGGGGGTTTCAGACGCAATGGCATTATAGTTTATCTTGCAGATGTTTTAGATCTTCTACCATCAAAGAGCCGTCCTAATTAGACGAAACAAACATTTCTGAAAGTACCTGAAAGTATCACATGCACAAGGCATCGCACTGGGGGTTATTTTAACAGCTTCCAAATAAACTCACAAAAGTAAGGCAATAACAGCTACACGACAGTGTCACACTGCTTAGTTATGTCTAGCCCAAGGCAAGGAAGATCACATACCTATGCCAACTAGTGCATCAGGTCAAAAGTCACCAAGGAATGCGAATGTTCAAAACCTTGATCAATGTACAGACAGTAAAGGCACTAGAATTATGTCTGATAAGCATTTGGGACTGATTAGGGATCTGATTAACAGAAGTGCACCATTACAGAACGTGTGGACTGAAAGCACAAATGGAGGGGGATTTTCTTTTCTCTGTCAATGGCTGAAAATCCTACCTTTCAGTTCTTCAAATGGTACATCTTGGTCTCTAATCCTGGGTTACCAAGTCCATATTTACTGTTTTCGTCTCGCAACAATAAATGTCTGAAAACAAAAGACTTGTACTGCTCTTGGGTCAATCCCGTTTTCAAGCTTCATCGTTGAGAGGACGACCAGCTCTGAACATCGGAATGGCAGTTGTCCATTGTAATGAAATAGACTATGGGGAGCGGGTAAGATTTCCACAACTCTTGATAGGCCTCACATTTGACAAACGAACACTAATACGAACAGAACGAAAAAACTGACTACAGAAGCGCACCATCAGAAGTCAGAGATGAAAGAACGCAATAGAACCATGTGCTCAGAGTATCTCGCGTCTGGCTGAACGATCAATGGATGGTTTACTGTGGTCGGCAGACCTGACAGTCCTTGAGCGCATAGAGTGGCACCCAGCAGTCGGATGGCGGTCGGTTCAGTGGCGTACAACTGGGAAGCTAGTCTCAGTCGATTTGTCGGGGCCTAATAAGCTGTGTTAAGTGATTCGGTTTGGTTGTCAGAAGTCTCCGTCTAAAAGCACAACCCTAGCCAGTTGAGAGTGGAGCACCTGGTGTATCTTGCACGGGAATTGGCCGAAGCACCAGTGGCCACTTTGCAGTCGCAGGAAAACAGGGATAGTTCACCAGTGGACGAACTGAATACCAGAGTGGACCAACTCGCGGAACAGCTTGCAGACATAAAGACGGAATCGCGGAGGCGCGCTCGAACGAGCCGGTGCTGCAAGTATGACAGACCTGGTCATCGGAATAATCAATGCCTTCCTACCCAAACACCTGTATATAATGAAAATTTGGATTACTTCTCTTTTCCCGGGGTGAGTTGCGATTAGCGCAGGCTACCATGCAAGCCGTTATCGAGATAGACGGGAAGATGGAGTTGTGCTTGATTGATACAGGAGCAGGGGTATCGCTGAGGCGGAGAGGGAACCAAGCTGAATACAGACCGTGAGCACTAGTCGTGAGAGCAGTGGATGGATAATGACTGAAAATCGATGGATTGTCGATGCGCTCAATAAGCAAAGTCGACAAGTCCGTGCAGTACGCGTTCCTGATCAACCGGATTCTAGCTCTTCTACTTAATATATCTTATCTCTTCTCTATCCAAATAGAGAACACTAACTGATATAGAAAAACCGAATCCCAAGATAATTCATTTTTGACAGAGTGGATGATGCTCACATACTCATTCTGAAGTTATTTCAGTTAATGAATAAGGCAAATTGTATCGAGTTTCACTCAAACGACTTGGGCCAGGACTGAACGCAAAGACAGCATTTGTCCAACCCTTGGACCTATACTGGAGTGAACATGCTGTGACCCCCAGATACAAGTGGCTGTCTCTCCGCTGAGAGTTCAAGGCTATGCATTCAGGCGAAGTTGAATAGAGGGATCAAAAGTTCGCGTTGCCAGGTGCTATGAATTTTTCACTATGACGTATCATTAAAAGCAAAAGAGAGCAAATAACTCTGATAGTGATGAATAAGACGTGCAAACTGCTTGCATCTTCCAAAAGCTGTCCAAGTTGTGGAAGGTGAAGAACGGAGTGAAGCCAAATTCTACACACATAACTGGAGCACATATGAGAGAGTGTAACAGAGGTTGAACATAGAGGCATACTTTTGATGTTGATTCCTTCGGTTACATCTTGAAGAGCTCAGGAGATCCTGCATAACAAGACTTGCCATCAAGTACAGTTTTTGAACGAAGCCAATATTGAGAACAGTGTAAAATTTTGTGTTCGTTATACAAGGCTACTGAAAGTGTCGTCAAGAGCTCATCGAAGACCGCCACCAACGCGACATGTTTTGGTTGATAAGAAGACTGAATGGTTTAAATCAGCCCCCCCCCCTGCTGTTAGTGAGATGAGTTTTCCAAGCCTCGTTTTCATCCTGAACCTCCAGTGAAAGACTAAGCAGAGCCTTTGGATGTGAGTATGTAGCTTGATATTAATTTACCGTGCGTCACGATGAACCAAACGACAGGTAAGAAGTTCACTGTAGCTAATTATTGAAAAATCCTAGTCACAAACTCAAAACAGGGCGTTTCGTGGCCGAAAGTTGGTACTTGGTACTATCAGACGCTGTTTTCGAAGCAAATTTTCCTTGGTAAAAAAATTCAAATGAATAGTCGTTTAGCAAGCGAGAACCTGCAACAATGAACTCGCTCCAAATTGCAGAATCGTGGTGTTTTGCACTTTTTAACACCCAGTGACTACTAGCAAGAACATTTCTGTGCAACCAGCTTTACTGCTGGTCCAGTTCTTGGGTATATACAAGGTAACTGAACTGGGCAAGCGTAACACACATTTTCACCCGGACGTTTGTTCCTGAATATTACGCCAATCACGAGTGATGTCCTTACTACCATGACCTTCAAGAAGGTGCTGTGTTTGCGACGAGTTGTCCGTAATTTTCGAAGAGAACGTCCACCACAGCATGAACGTTAACCTCATCTAATGGACAACCAAAAAGCCGCACTCAAAAGAAAGAACTAAAGAACCTCGACAAATACACTAATTTGCAGGAAACTCAGCTGGATCTCTCGTTTATGCTATTCTTCAAGTGAATTAGCTGCACAAAGGCCACCCCATGTCGTGTTTTTTAAGATAGTCGAGATATCGCAGTATATTTTCATAAAGGAACCTACTCGCAAGGTTGCCGAAAACTCTTCGACATACCACGACCGGTTTTGCCCTTCTTAGTGCTCATCAGGTAGGCGCACTCCCAGAGTTTCTGTCAACCTTATGTTCTACTTGAACCCAAATGGCACGAAATTATCGAGCTACACTCAACAACCTTGTAAGCAGCTTTCTTGATGAAAATACACTGTGATACCTCAAATGTCGTGGTAACGGAAACATGAGGCGGCCTTTGTACAGTACATTCAGTTGGGAAAAGCCATAAACGAGGGATCCAGTTGAGTTTCCCGTGAAAACCTAGTCGATATGCAACTTAGAGTATTTGTCAAAATCAGCCCGATTTGGGTTGAGACAGAATATAAGGTTGACAACAACTCCGGAACTGCGCTTATCTGATGATCCCCAAGAAGGGCGAAACCGGTTATGGGCTCCGAAGAGTTTTCAGCAACCTTGTGAGTAGTTTCTTTTGTGAAAACTTGAATACCTGTTAAAACAAATTGGCGTGAATTTTGCTAAGGACAACATTAATTAATTACAACTTTCCTATTCTTCTACTATTATACTGGGGATCCACTGTCGAAGTCTATGCTGAAGCTACCGTATTTCACTAAAATAGATGTAAACCAAAGCACCATATATGCACAATTAGAATGCTTATAATGTGTTGTGTCCTACGCATTTCCCATTAAGTTTACATCCCGTACAACATTTGAATGCTTTTGGTAACTGGGTAAAGCACATCCGACCATCGCTATGTTGAGACAGTAGCTCTCTCTTCTTTCCGGAAAAAAAGAATGAGTGGTCTAATCTGGGAATCGGTCGGAAGGCTTACGACTATTATCAGTCACATTCAAACGGGGAATGTGTTGCTCGTTTTGAAGTAAGCTAATATGAACTTCTCCTTACATCCCCCAATCGTATGAGCAGCAAGTCGAGCCGTTGAAAATTTCCAGGTCGCACTTTATCCCATCCCCGAATTGCATTTCCTGCCAGTTGAGGTTTCAGAACAGGTGTATTTCTTTCGTTAATGCCGTATCTGCTCTATCAAGGGGATCCCCTTTCCTCATGCATTACGGCAGTGAAGCATCGGTGTTGAACACTGATGTCATGCTGTCGATGATGATGATGATGCATTACAAATGTTGGGGACCCTTAATTGTTTGTCACACATTGGTCATGTATACATTCAGATTAAAAACAGTCTCATCAACTTTGATCTAATCGTTATGCGGTTGGATGTCACCTAGAGTAAGTTCTTTGCTTTAGATTCGCTCACTCGTGGTCATATATATAGGCTAGTAGGTGGTCAAAGACGTTTTCAACTCGCTCATGATGCATCCGTCTATCATTCCAGTATCACTGAGGGTTACCCTCCACCCTTCTACAGTGATTACCAGGGCATCGTAGTACGGTGTTTGTTTAAATGCATTAGCGTTGTGGCTTCATCGGGGGTGTAAGTCACCAAGGATGAGTAATTAGGGTGAGCCTAGAAGCGCTAAGGTAAAGTGATGCCTTCTGTCCTACTCATATGAAATTACTTACTAATCCAGTGAACGAAAGCTTTGGAGGCTTATTTGACAAAATTGAAAACAATGGGTCGCCTCAATATTGCCACTTTCCGTTCAACTATTCGGAAATGCCAACTGACCGGTTACAGACCATTGAACAGGGAAGCAAACACTAATCTGCATCTTAGTTCCAAAAACTGGGCACAGATCTTCTTCCGAACGAGTCTTCCTAGAGATTCGATGCCTCCACCCATTCGTTGGTCAAATCCAAGCAAATGTTCCACACTGGTCCCACGAATTCCGCAACAGAATTCCATTTTTCAATCGACCCAAAGTGAAATTCTACGAACAACACATACTACTCACGTGCCTCCCGATCGGTAGTATCACCGTTACACTATGACCTCATACTTAGATCACTGAACCCACAGCAGTGTGCACCAACCTCTTGTGCATCTCCTTGCCCGACACCTACATCGTTGAATATAAGACAATGTTTTTATCCTGAGGTATGTACGATTTTATATCGTCTCTGTGTGGTTTCAGTTTGACCCAATTTGCTGAGTATTCACTCTAGGATGCGTCCAGCTTTACGTGTAATCTGTAGCCTATCTCTCTTAGGTATTATATAAAGGCTTCTGCAACATCGTTACTCAATTGTCTGAGAACAGTAGGGACAGTGAATCGGTTTAAAATGCGTTATTCTGTCAGAAGAAAAAACAGTTTACCGAAAAATCTGATCGACTCTAGGAAAAGCTACAGAACCACTTGTTAATAGAATACCATGATTAGACCTAGATGTTGTTCCCACAGGAATAGAAGCGAAACGGTAGATCTAACATGGGATCAATGAAAATACCATGACAGATAAGCATTTTATTCTCAACAGAGAATCACCTAGATCTTTTCTTCGAATGATATCTAGAATTATCTCTCAACGAGAAACTTCTCTTTGGGAGAGAGGGAAAGGACCGTCTGTTTCTCCTTTCTAACCCGGCTGCAGCTTGGCATGTGTGTCTGACATTTTTCAGGGAATATGGACTTTATCGTTTCAGTCAGACTCAATTTAACCGACTTGACAAATTGCGTATGTAATGGGTAACGACTCTCCAACTTTCAGCTTATCCGTGCCTTAGCGCCCGATGAGCGATCTAGTCATTCCTTTACTTTACAGGCAGTACAGGCACAGTAAGAGTAAAACGTTTAAGAAGAACTGTGTTTCAAACCATGTTGGCCGACATAACGATTCAAGGTAGTTTGGTGCATAGCGCCCGGAAGAGATCCTTCTCCTAGACACAAAACTGTCACCCACCGGGTATGGTTCATTGTGTGATCCGTCTCAAGGGAATTCATCTCTAAGAGAAGCTTGATATCTTTCCTATTCGTGTTAGTATAGCCTTAGAGGCTGCTCTACAGCTTAGACTTAGGTGCGTATATCTGAGAGCCTGTGCCGTGAATTATTCTGTCGTCTAAATACTTGTTCTCTGTTCGTTTGTTTGTTCGCTGAGCTGAGCAATCTGATTGCAAACGTTCCATCAGCATTCGAGGTGATATCGCCAGTGCATTGTTAGAGAACGTAGTGGAGAGTAGCAATGGGTCGGAGGTTTTGGGTTGAATAGTGTTGCACGTGTGTTAATATACGTTCTGCTAGCCAGGACTGACCTTCGATCACGACTGGATGTTGGGTCGGGCGGTTCCACTATCTTGTGTCCTGATTAATTGGTGACCACGTGACCTTTGAGCTTTGCCCCCCCCTGCTCTCCCACTCTGAATGAACTCTACCCATGACCTCTCTGGGTTCCACTTTGTGACCTTTGTTGATTAGACTCCAAGGAGTTTCTTGTATCTTGGTTTTTTAATTCGACATTGGACTTCATTGGGTATTCCGGTTGAGATGTCGGTCGGTAGTGCGTAAATTGGATCTAGTTCAGTGCTCCGGTTGATCGAATCCTTCGTGGAGTACCATACCTCCGGGAATATTTCACGTTTTCTAGATTGAACTTGTAGCCTTCTTGGTCCTGGTGTATGGACATCAATGATAGGATGGAATGTCACCCGAAGGCCGCGCTGTGTTCCTTTATTCCTGTACATAATTTCCTTCAGTTTGTTCCTTTTTGTTGCAGTTTACTTGGTATGTTAGACTGTTCCTTTTGGTTTTATCTTGATTACTTTTCGGTCTTGAGATCAATCTTTGTTAAGTGAGGGGGCACGAGGATTCCTTTCTATGCTAATAATCTGGATGAGTTCAGATATATTCTAGGTGTGTGGTAGAACTATCCGTCTGGTCGCTTGTTCTTATTATTGATGTCCCGGTGTCTTCAAGCTTTTCTTGATGAAATTCCTCGAATATCTGGCGTTCTGGGATAGTTTGAATAGATGATGTTACCTCACAAGGAGGATTCCTAAAACACAGCAACCAAGAGTCAAACTCACTGCATCTCTCTGTACAAGGCTCATATATTTCTCGATGCGACCAATTAGAGTGGTATCATTCTTGAAGCAGAATTTTGTAATGATGATGTTTTCCCAACACTACATAAACCTCGTTTGGTTGTATGGACAAACGCGGGGTAGTACTGTTGTGAGACCACATGGATGTCTACCCCAAACAAAAGGACTACGTGACTGTTTAATCAGTAAACAAAACACTTACTAAGGAGGCTTAGCGACAGTTCTGTTGGTAATGGAGTGACTTAGACCATCCAAGCTCATCTACACATACTGGAAACTCACGGAGGGCTGATGTATCGCACTGAGTAAAGACACACCTGTCTTGCGCGAAAATACGATAAGGACAGTATGGTGGATTCCATAGACCCGACTTTCTCTATTGTTTGATCTCAAGGACACCCAAAGCTAGGAAGGAGGTCGTTACTTGAAGAATTGGGCAGCGGATATATCAGTATTCACACGGAAAACAGAATGCGAGAAACAGGAATTGGAGCAGTAGGAACCAGGGATTTGATTCTAAAATATATCCACTTAGATACAGCATAAATGGGAACACGCTGTCATTAATAGCAGATGGTTGTGTTGGGCACTGGCGATGGTCTCTGACCGACAACTGAGATAATAGGTCAATAAATTAAATGAAATTACGAAAGAAACAAAACGGTATACAAACAGAGCAGAGGACGAAAACATTTGTGGAGACCGTCAGACCACCGGACGGAAATAACCGAACAGCGACGAATAGACGTAAAAATGACGAACGGACGGAAAGGTAGCATATGAAGGATAGTGGATAGTTGCGTATCGCGGTGCAAAACATCACATTTTTGCGCTTGTTGTCACATCTACACTGTGTGCGAAATGCGCCAAAGTGAGATACAAATAGACACCAGTCAACGGAGGATCACACGAAAAGTGAAATGACCTGGAACATGCGGAGTAGAATGAGCTTGGTCACATGGCTCGTGACCAAGTCGGTAGTGGCCGGAAATTTGTCTCGACCGTCCACGTTCGATTCCCGGCCAGATCCACTTCTCTCTAAAGAGGTCACTCAACCATAATAACTAGCAAAAAGTGCTGAACTGGCAGAGTCAGCAGCTATGATAAGATAATGATAATCGTTCAGCCATAAGACCCCCTCGGTGTCTAGCCGCCATGCCACCCGAAGGTCGACGTAAGCAAGTAGTCAGCTGTCCATCGTATGAGTAACCAGTCAAATTTCAAACTGTATAGAGTAGGGGAATAGGAACATCAATGCATTAAAAAACACTTGGGTAGTAGTGAGGAATCAGAAAAGGCTATGTGAAGTTTATTGCGCGACACCACGAATCAGTGATCTGGTAAAGGAAACAAACATGCAGTGTTGTAAAGGAATCTTTTTCGCCCAACGCAGTATCCTTCTAGTGATCCTCACTTTAACGACAGTCATAACACTATTTAATGAAAACTGCAATTATGTCAACATGATATGTTTGTCTGACGGTCAGTGTCGATATACGTGAGTAATTTTCGTATTACCTAGCCAGTGTCATATGGGAGTTACGAAAACAGAGGCTGCTTGAAGGAAGCAAGCAGGAGAACCCGGTCCAGTCTAACTTGATCACCAGATATAGATAGTTGCCATGAGAGGTACCTGAACCGAAAACACTACTTGTGCAAATGCTGCGACCTTGAATAGGACAGTGGAGGGCACCCAGATATAGAAATTTACAGTTGCTAACATGACTGTGCAAATAAACACTTGCTTTTTCAACTAAGATGACGCTAATGTGGAAATCGAATCTAAGTGAAAAATCGCCTACTTTAACAGTAGGCGATTTTTCACTTAGATTCGACATGTACGTCTGCTTCATGATCACAAAACCGTCAGAGACAGGTAGATTAATGTCGACTTTTAGTCATCTGATGAGCGTGGAACCAGTTGGAATTTCGAGACGACTGAAGCGAACCAACATCACACGCTGGAGATTCAATCAGATTTAGAGATTACACCACCTGGGTTTACCAGTCTGAACTCTTACGCAATAGACGAATTACTCATGCTTCATAGGCTGTCCTGGTTGGGACGTGTACGCCGCATACAAGACCGTCTGCCTCACAGAGCTCGTTTTGCCTAGCCCGAAGTGGACAGAGTATGACCTGGCGGTGAAATACGAAAACACTAACCAGTAAACTTAGTCGGGTGGGCAACTGTTGCCTCCTTGGATGGGGATTCTGGGACTCAAATCACCAATGCTTAATGACTGGCAGAAATGATCCAATCGCGCAGGCAGTGGCATTTGTGCATCGAAGCTATCGCCTTCAATGCGTAGCTACCCGATTTTAGAAAAAACCGAACATGCCTTCGTCCCAAGGCTTATTTGTGTCCCACATTCCCGTTTTCTGGTGCTCGAAACTGTAGCAGGTGGAACCAATGTGCTTATCGTACATGGTTTATAGCTGATAAACTGATTAATTGATTGATTGGGTTTACCAGTGAGTGATCCCAACCACATAGGTCCAATGTGGTAGTCAATTAAAGGATAGCTGATTGAAAACTTCCTGACGAACCCCGAACAGAACAGAGGCTGCAGTTTACTATTGTTGCTTCTCATAAGTTTGCAAAGCAACGTATCAAGTCACTGTTTGTTTTGGTTAGCGAATCACAGTACTCCACAGATGAGGTTCTTGGTGAAAAGATGAGCTGAACGGAACCCCTGAGGACATGTGTCCTGGTTCAAGAAGCATCGTAATACCTCTTTAAGTCTCACGGCACCAGTGAAAAATTGGATACAAGGCTACCGAAACACATTGATGGCAAATCTGTGTGCCCCAGACCGTGGATCCGAAAGACACGCATTTCGGTGGGTCTTAGAATATCCTGTGATTAAAATCTGTGCCAGAAGAGGGTGTTTATACAGAAAGTGTTGTGGAACTTAATCTTGCATTGCAGGAAACGAAAGAACAGTCCTCCAAAGAAAATACACCCAGAGAAGCCATGCTATGCGTCGGAACAGTTATATTCTTGCCACTTTTGTCCAGCAAAATTGGCCCTGTTTAAGAAATGTCACTCAATAGAACAAACGCTAAATTTCGAGAAATACATTCATTTGCAAATCGATGTGGTTTTCACGAGAGACTCAACTGAATCTCTCGTTTATGATATCCTACAACTGAATGTGCTGCACACAGGCCGCCTCATGTTTCAGTTGGCACGATGTTCAAGATGTCGCAGTGTATTTTTATGAAGGAAACTACTCACAAGGTTGTCGAAGAGTTTTCAGCAACCTTGTGAGTAGTTTCCTTTATGAAAATAGTGCCACCCCGTTTTAGCTTCGCTAGTTGCGTAAAACAACTGCAATACCGCCAGCATCCTGTTTAACCCGTACGAAAAAGTGACGTATTCATTCCTCAAAGCATGTGCCTTCAAAGGGTGCTTTTGAAAACAGTGCGATTTTGGTTGGTCCGGTTGGTGTACGCTCCACCGAAAAGGGAATGCTGTAATTGTACAGTAATATACTCCAATCGTAGCAAAACAATTGCAATCACGCGGACAGTAGTAAATATCTCATAACCATACATGCTTTTGTTACATTTTACGGTCCCACTAAGTATGACCCATTTCCAATCTTGATGACTTGTCTAATTCCCAACCACCCATCTAGCCGAATTAAGCCGTGACAATGCAATCCAGCTGGAGTTGCGGTTTCAGTCATTGTTGGTGCTGATTGAGAAGCAAGTACAAGTTCAAAGGAATTATCATGGCGATGTTTTCTCTCAAAGAGCGAATAGAGCATTCCGAAGACCAGAAATTTCTATCGGCACAAATGCGGAGTTTGTCTGCACAAAGATTGCAGTAGCAGGAATTCCATGCAATAAGCCTTCCGCCACAGGGGAGAATTACCGTGCAAGCAGTACATACGGATGAGAAGTAACGTATCTAAATCCCCTAAAATCAGGAGCAACCTCATTGCGAGTCTATTGTACGCGCGTTTCCGCCGAAGAACCTGTCGTGGGAGAAAGTTACCGGTGCACCACATACACAGTTGAAAGCCCACCTGTTGTTGCGCCTCCCAAAGTGGAGTATGGCTCTCCAAAGTTAACGAAATTAACGGGCCTATTGAGAGCTGCGAACTCTGGAGCTCTGTAGTACTCTATACTCACTTGTCGGTAATGTGGAGCGGACTAAGGTTCATTCGAACTAGTCTAGTCCAGTTGACAGAAAACATGAAAACCTACCATTGATCTGAATACCGATGGTAAAAGATTAAATACTACTACTACCAATAATAATAGTAACAACCGTTCAGCTGTAACACCCTTTCGGTGCCTAGTTTCTGTGCAATCCCAAGGAAACACGAGGGCTGGGATACTGTCAAGTGCACAAATAACTGCTACTGAGTAGCAATGTCCGTTATTCAGGATATTCAACCATCTTTAATTTGTAGATAAAACTGGCCACGCTAATTTCGCTGGAGGATACTGAGGCTTTCCGAAATTGAGACCGACTCCACTCCAAATCTTTGCTCACGACATACGCCAGGACATTATGGTCTGCCGAAAAAACCGTCATTAACATAAGGTTGAGGGAAAATCGGGGACTGCGCCTACATGATGAGCCACCAAGAAAGGCTAAACAGGCCGTGGGCTGTCGAAGAATATTCAGCAACCTCATGCGTAGTGTATTACATCCATACATGTATCGCAATATCTTCACTGACTGTTTTTTGTTCACACAACCCGATCGTCTGATCTCTGTCCCCCAGATTCTGGCGTCTTTCTTGGAGACTTGCTCCCCTTACTGTTGTGTCGATCAGCCTTTATCCGCAGTTCTAGTGGGGTGCCTACAAATTTATTCTACAGCTTCGGGATATTAATTTTATTATTCTCACTTGATTTTTCATCTGCTGAACAAGCGACAATACATCTGGTTCAAAGGTCGCCTTCAATGTTACCACCAGGTGAGTGATGAACGCCGTTTTGATGAGGTATTCTGTTGTCACACCATGTGAACTAACAAGAGGTGAAAAAAAATAAAAAAGGGTGAAGACCGAAAGCAGCAAATAATAAAAAACCCACACTCCTGACCCGATTTCACGGTAAGTGCAGTAATAGCAAGAGACTCGGCTTAACCCCAGGCGTAACAAGACTCTAGGCACCATTTGTGCTTTGCCGCCACATGGCAGCCAGAGAAACTGACTCAAGGCCAGCGAGTGAGATTCCAGCCTGGCAGGAGTTGCGTTAACCAAATCTCCACACTCCGCTACATTCTAGAAAACAACGCCACACGCATAAGCGATCAACAATTTTAGCATTCCCGGAATTCCAAGCCGCATTCGACTCGGTTGACCAGTCTGCTCCCATGGACACACTTGCCCATCAAGAAATGCAACGAATGTTCGTGAACATAAGTTATTTGTGTTCTGAGATATCGAGCGTGTGAGTATACGGAGAGCTGTCCAAAGGCTTCCGTACACAAGGCGGTGTCCGCCAGGGGTGCACATTCTTGGCGTTCTCATTTAATTTTGTGATCGACCCGAAAATGAGACGATCTCTGGACGGCCTTCAAAACCCTGGTGTTCGAATAGCTGCTGACGAAAACCTTGTGGATCTGGGACATACACATGCCATCGTTTCCATGTTCGAGGAGGGAAACCAGGCGTAAGTGTTTTTGGACGAACTGACCAGTCATCCTATCCTTTGGTATGCACTTTGCACCCTCAAATTTTAAGATCATGCTTCTCGACCTGTAGTCACTGAACACGCCACTTACAATGCATTCTGGGGCACTCGAAGTTGTGGTGTTTCACGTACCTTGGAATTGTAATGCGATAGATGGGGCCAATGCATGAATATGCAAGGCCCTGGTCGCGTTTGCTCATTTGACACACCTATGGCGTCAAAGTTGTGTTATAACTGAGTCTCGATGGACGTGTGTATTGAGTACAGTACGCGCCATGTTGTTTGGCTGAGACGTGGTCTCTTCGATCAGCGGAACTGAAACGTATTCGGAGTGGCGCAAGAAGAAAGATGGTCAATCTTTGACCTGGCAGATGTATGAGAGATTACAAAAAGTCTGGTGCCACTCGCCTTCCAGCATGGGACTGACGCCGACTGTGCCTGGTCGGGTATGCTGCAAGACTTGGCCGTTACACGATGTCGAGGCGTTCCCGTTGTCACTTACTATACAGTTTATCTGAATTAGTGTCTAGAGGTGTGAGCACATCGGAATGGTTGTGGTAGGATAGCACTAAATCCCTTCGCCAATCACTCTGATTATTTTCTTCACAATAAGGTTTTCAAACAAAGTATGGTTGTGCGGCAGCGAAATATGGGAGTCGAAGACTGACGTCACATTGTCGATAATGATAAGTCCACTGCCACCCTGTGGTGCACGACTGAGAATTTTTACAGCCTTATAATAAAGCCATTCAGACTCTTCATTTTTCAATAGCTAACTGGTCTTGTGCAACACTTCAGCTCTATACGTCTTAACACTGCCTCATTGAATGTAATTCTGAACAAGGTCGGGCGCCGTCACCAGTGTTTTGCGTTAAGCCATAGGGAAGTTAAAAGGGTTTCTAAGGCAGCATGACATTCAGAATAATGTTGCACATACCATCCCACCCTCGGATTCCAAAGGTTTGACTTCCGAAGCCAGAGAATAATCCAGGCTAGACGGCGCGTGTCCAGTTCAGCCTGAGACATCTCCCTCATTGGGTTGTTCAAATACGGAGTGTTCGTTTCAAACGGCATACGCCTTGTATCGTTCAGCTATAACACCTCGGTGCCTAGCTGCCATGTCACCCAAAAGAAGCAGCTTGTATTGTGTTGCACATACCATCCCACCCTCGGATTCCAAAGGTTTGACTTCCGAAGCCAGAGAATAATCCAGGCTAGACGGCGCGTGTCCAGTTCAGCCTGAGACATCTCCCTCATTGGGTTGTTCAAATACGGAGTGTTCGTTTCAAACGGCATACGCCTTGTATCGTTCAGCTATAACACCTCGGTGCCTAGCTGCCATGTCACCCAAAAGAAGCAGGCTTGTATTGATAAACTTCGCCGAGGAGACTTGAAAATCTTTTCGTAACCCACTTTTTATTGTGCGGTGCCTTCGTTTTCTCACCACTGGTTTCAAAATATATCTTATCGATCTACTGATAACGCCTAAATATGCATATCCAGTTTGCCAACGAGCTGACTTTTTGTCCAGCTAGTCATATTGACAGTCATCCTTCGGATACGCCTCCTTGAAAATGGATATTTGTGCCCCATGCACGCACCATACCTTTAAGGACATGTCCACGCTTTAGCACCTTATATAGCGTTCGACCACTGTCACTTGTCTGCTTCTGAGTCGAAGTCAAGACATTTGTCGTAACAAAACTACCCGTTCCTATTTTTTGCAAATGGTCACTCATGTTACTCCCAAACCCATCGGTTGCGATTGTAAACTCGGAAAATTCGTCCAATGCTTATATCTCCTGGATTGACCGCGGGGCCTCTGTAAGGTTGTCAGACAAAAGCGCAGTTTCTACTCACATTCGGGGACTGAAGCAAGATGGATCTATGGGAACAGGTCGCTCAGTGAGTCTCAAACCTCGAGCTTTCTTCGTGTGGCGCAGCAGCTAAGCGCCGAAAGAGGGTTGCAACTTAACTATTATAAATTTTATTTCGTTATTTTACATAATCCGTAGGGAAATACGTAATTCGATCCAAAGGTTGCTTATCACGCAATTTGCGCCCGTTACACTAGTACTCTCAAAAGAATGAAGGGCAAATGAGATTATGTAGAAAAGCGCCAGGGCAGGCTCCTAGTGAAAACGAAATATCGGTGATGACTGGTTCGCAACGAATCGGGCATTGCACCGATGCATTATCTCAGTGAAATATAAAATTGACCTGATGAGCCTCAACAAGGGTGAAGGCGTTCGTCAGCTGTCAAAATTTTCAGCAACCTTACGAGTAGTGTATTACGCCTAAATAAAATTGACTTTTGAAATGGTTACTTAACACTCGCACCATCTGGCAGGATCAAAAGATTTTTACAAGAAGAACTATGAGGCTTCATTCAAATAAATTTACATTGTTGTATGACAGTGGAGCACCAGTGTTCACATCTATTGCTGCTATCAGCCATGGTTATTAGACCCGGCCAACTGTACGACAAAAATAGACTCGATGGTGCATCGCCTCAGTATACTGCACACAAATGTAAACAGTTCGCAACTCCCGTCTATATCACAATTGTGTGCGCAACTCAACGAGCCGCAGACCCACTAGCTCCTGATGGCAACTTTGCATTGATGAAAACTCAGACGTTCGGGAGATCGAAAATGAGCTTCCATCTTAAGCAATCCATGATTCGAGATACGCGGAGAATAACCTTGGTAAGATAGGTCAGATGGTCCTCTTTCGGAATTAAAATCGGCTATCGTCAGTTTCAATCGGCCTACAATTGAGATTTATTGTTCATCAACCTAGTGGTGGATTTTTAAAAGCGGTGGACATGAGTGAACCCATTATGGGTGAAAATAAACCATTAGTAAATAATGATGCCTAAGTGATGCGCAACAATGGAGGGAGACCTTAGTCAAGAGAAAAAGAGAGCAGGGCAGCAGGACGATTAAGAAAGCTGTGCGTCCTTCAATAAAAGTAACAACAGATTTGAAACTGTCCATACATTTCGGCACCAGTGAAGTAAACATCTTGGCATTGTGTTTGAGTATTGGGTTATCAGGGGGCTTGACTACGCACCTTCTACCAACTCCATGCAACGGAAACCCAGTACAAAACGGTAGATCGTTTCGGGCTAGCTAGTCCAACATGCTTACTATCATCATCATCATCA